>NW_010169356.1:1190-8159 GCF_000695765.1 Mesitornis unicolor
GTCAGGCCCGGCCCGCGGAGGCAGCGGCAGCGGAAGCGGCTTCGGCTGGTGTCTGAAAGCCCCCGTGTTGAAGTGGTGGTAAGGAAACAGCGCAGCCCCGCCAGGGGAAAGCCCTCCCGGGCTGGGAGGAAATGCAGTAGCGGGGCCGGGCGCTGCCTGTCAGCGGGAGGCTTCTTCACCTCAGTGATTCCGTAGTGACAGAGAAAGTGTCCCCGCTTCAGCGAATTGGTGACAGCTTTGTGCCTTCAGAGTTGGAGAGTTGTGTTCCATAGAGTTGTGTTTTTATAGTCTTTTAAAAGTATGGCTTTTAGGGAGTTATTCCTTCTCAACAGGAAAACTCTCCACGCTTTTTTTTTTTTGTTAGCCTGGGTAGTAATCTGCAGCATGGAGACTCGTAATCTGTTTTAAGCATATAGAAGTTTCTGTGCGGATGTTGGAGGGCACTACTTTGAATAATGTGCCCTGTTTTAGAGGCTCTGCCAGCCGTGTTTCCAGATAAGTGTCCTTCTGTCTGGGTACAGTAAGCTGCTGGATGAATGTCAAAACTGCTGAATGGCCTAACCTTACACAGCTGACCACAAAATCAATTCTAAAAAAACTTCAGAAGCTACTCTGAGCTATGTAGATTTCTGTTAATGTATACCTGTGTTTACTTATTGTCACCGTTACTGCATTGCAGGTCCTCTGTATTCCTGTTAGCTATAGGAATGGGAACATTGTTCAGGTGTTTAGTTTAAGACTGCATTCAGTTTAACCTTTGTATTCTATTATCTGTCATTGTGTTTAACTGAGTGAATTGTCCTCATGACTGCTCTTCATAATTTAGGAGAATATATTTTATGGTGTCCTGTTCACTAGTTCTGATCTAACTCACTTCTTTGGCATTGGTGTACTGCAGAGTTATCTAATGGTGACTTGATGTCATCCCCCCATGTCCCCACCTCCTTTCTTTCTTTGTTGAAGTTTCCTCTTTTTAATCAACTTTTGAAACGGCTTTCCCAGGTTATTGTAAGCTTTCTTCCTTGTCGCCCTGCCCAGCTGTAATGGATATTGCATTACATTTTCCTGGGCAGTAAGTTAAATTCAGGTATTTCAGGTAAGAGGACTTTCAAGAGCCATATTAAAGAAATAAGAGTTTGGGTTAGTTATTTAAAAGAGTATAGAAAAAGGCCCCCACAATGCTTCTTATTGAGTTTTCTATATCTCTTGTATGTATGTGACTTGGAACACAATTGCAGTCAAAACTGCATTTTTGGTGTGCTTCTCAGTGTTTAGGAGTTGAGTTTTTTAGATTATCAAAACTTGAATACCAAGTTGAGACTTAGGCAGTTGTTCAACACGTGATGTCCCCGTGACACTGAGTGTGTCCAAAAGAAATATTAACTTCCTGGATCTTTTCTTGCTAGCAAGTGACAACCATCTCCTCTCACTCTTTGAGAGGCATCCTGTGAAGCTCTGTTCACCAGCTGCTGAGTCTCTAAAAGGGTGAGAGAAGGATACAAATGCTCAGTGTAGCTTCTGCACACTGCCATCTGGAGGTGTGTAAGTGTCTGTGTTCAACGTGTGCACCTCCTTCTGGGCGCCGTAACCCTGTGGCTCGTAGTTGAGCAGGGAGTGCTGTGAAGGAAGCTGTGGTCAAGGTTGTGCCAGGATCAATCAGTGAAACAGGACCGGCAAGGGCAGGGATTGTTGGGGTAAGGAGCCTGCATGTGTGAAAACATCGATACACATTGCTGTCTCTGTAGGTGTAGGTAAGTAAGTGAACCTATCTGTAATACATGTGTACACACAGATTAGTAATGTGCTATGTTTGCATAAAGTAAAACTGTTCAAGGAATGCTGAAGAACAGGACTTAATGCTGTGCCTCCTTACCCTGCATCTCAGTTGAGCCATCATGAACTTGGGTACAGAAAGGTAGAGAAAGCATTAGAGTCCATGTGTATACTGAAACATGTGGCATGACAACTGAAATGGACTGAGAATTGGGATTTTTCTTCCTTTTGGACTTGGTGTTTTACCCAGCATGATTTCCCCCAGAAAAGGGAAACTGTAAGGGGAGAGGAGCTGCATCTGCAGAGAGCAGCACAGCCTAACTTAGCGTGTTGTCTTGCATAGCAGTGCTGCAAGTGCAGGCAGCTGCCTGGTGCTGCTGCCATTTGGAGAGAGCACCATGCAGGTATACAAGCAGCAGTTCTTCACCTTCAAATGCTTGGATGTGAGGGACTCTGCTGTTGTGCCTCGAGCTAGAGAGGCTTGAGGAGAGTGAGGTCACTTTCTCCCGAACCACTGATTCTGCTTGTGTTGCTTGTTAGTTGCTGGGGGGTGAAGATGTGTTTGGAGCACGAGTGTGTGCAGTGTTAAGACTCGACCCTGCATGCAGCACGCACTCTGAGAGCAGCAGAGAGCTGTGAGAGCTTCATCTGGCTTCAGTCCGTAATGGTGGCGGGGAGGTTTCTCTGGCGGTACTGCCCCTGCAGCTAGTGAGCATCTGCAAGAACACCTGACCAGGAGCACAGAGCCTGCTGGGCAGCACTGGTGCCTAGAGCTCCCTGGTGTTTCATGAGTGTAGCTGGCCCTGGAGAAGCCCTGAGTGTGTGCACATCTGTGAGCTGAGGAAGGAGAGGGAAACCACTTCCTGCGTGCCCAGCCTTCCCAGGCAGGAGGCCTTGCTGGCAGGTAAGCCTTCTCCTGAAGTGTCCTGCCAGCACGCTAGCGGCTATGGCACCAGGGAAGGTGTGGTCAGAGGTGAAGCAGCGGCCTGTTCACACCTTTTCCAGTGCTGCAGCAGTGGGTGTGTCTTTCTCTGGACAGCGCAATCACCTGATGATGAGACAGGGCAGTGTTGTTACTGGCTCTGTGTCACTCCTGCTGTGTGCAGCCCCTGGCTTGCAGCAAGCAAGTTTGGTTTCTGTTGGGTTTTCTCTCTTGAAGAGGCATCCATGGAGTCATGGTGTCGTGTGCCTGTGGGTAAGACATGACATGACCTGGGTGCATGCAGTCTTAATGATGGAGCTGACATGTGCCCTGTGCATTGGTGTGGGGATGCATGAGGAAGGGATGGCCATGAGCTGCCCAGTGTCACCATGGGGCATGAACAGAGGGGAGCACTTGGTACCAGGGTGGGGGGTGGCAGGTCTCTGCCATTCTTTGACTGGCAGCCCTGCCCCTTTTCTGGCCACATTTTATGCAGTGATTGGCTGGCAGGGTCAGCCTGTGCACAGGGTCTGCTGTGCTGCTTCAGCTGCTTTTTTTAACAATGTCATGCCCTGTGTGTTTCATACCACCCACTGCTTGGCTGGCAGGACTAGGCCCCTACAAGTATCTGTAGACACTGAGAAGTATCAGTGTCCAGAGGTGAGCCACTGAGCTGCTGAATCTTTGCTTGTTTGGGGAGGAAGGTTGAGTAGTAAAAGCTCATCTTTTTAGTCTGTGTATGTAAATTGTTTTTTCTTTTCTTTTCAGGGGGGAGAGATATAGGTGAAGATGCAGGAGCCTGAAGTTATTGCAAAAGCACTGCGAGCTGTTCTTCATTCCTTTAAAACTGGTGTACCTTTGTCAGAGCTTCAGAGTGAATACAAATCCCTGACCAACGAGTGGATTCCCTTCAGGCAACTAGGACATGACACACTGGAACGCTACTTGGAAAGCATCCCAGGAGTGGTCAGAATGGAAGGGAACAAAATAGGAGAGGTAAGAATCAGTCACAGTTCAGAAATAGTTTTTGTTTGTGAAGTGTCCATGGTACATAACTTGACCTCTGCCTGTGCCATGGATTTCTGAGAAAAGTAGTGTAGCATGCATGTGGTGCACTAATCCTGGGAGAAGTGGAAGCTGTGGTGTAGACCAAGACGCTTATTTTCCTGCCTCTGCCTGCAGACCAGGAAGGTTTTTTGTAAAAGGTGGAAGGTTGCAGGGCGTTTTCCCAGAGACGGTTCTGTCTGTTTGTGTCCTTGTCACAGCATTTCTAACTCAGACGGTGTGTGGGGGAGTGGGGAATATTGGTGGATTGTCTTAGGCCCTTAAAGAAGGTTAACTCTTGTGTGAGTGTCTTGATCATCTCTTTAGTGTGGAGTTTAGCATCATCTTTTTCCTACAGCAAAACTGTTGTGGGTGCTGTTGCTTGTAAGCCTGACAGTGCTTACTTTAGACTTAGCACTCTTGTTTATCATGAGTGGCAGTGCCTCAGCTTAGCAAGTGCGCAAGGGACAAGGAGTCAGTGCAAAGGTCGAGCAGATGGAACAAAACTCAGCAGGGAATATGAGTGTAGTGGGAGAGTTTTCCCTTATTCCTTTGCCTTGCTGCATTAGCCTGTGTTTCCTGGTGGCTGCCAGCTTGCAAGCAGCTTGCCAGAATCACAAGCCTCCTTGTCCAACTGTGTGGAGTTCCTAGTTTTGGGTCACATCTGTTTGAGTGGAGAGCTTGAATCCTCTCTCTCATTGAAGCCATGTTCATGAAGTCTGTGTAGACTGTGGGAGAGGAGAAAGCTAGCAGACGTTTGGTCCAATGTGTGGCTGTTCAAGCAGGTCTGGAGAGACAGCACTTAAGACTGAGCTCACTTGTTGGCTCAGATGGATCAAGCTGGCATCTGGAAACTCATAACTAGGTCACAGTTAGCTGTGAAAAGTGTGGGGAGATGTCCTGAGTTTTGTGCTGACATCTGGAAATGTGTCTGTCTTTAAAGCAAGAGGTTCCTTTGCTGCATTTTCACAACTGTAAGAATTTACCCTTTTGCTGCAGGTATCCATGTTTGGGGTTCTTTTTTTGCATGCTGTAAGCCTACATCAGCTGCAGCTACATCAGTAACATGAATGCAGATACCTCTGGGAACATTTGTGATGCTGCAATTTAATGCTTCCTCATGGTGGCTCTGGCAGATAGCCATCAGTTTCTAACTAGGGCCTTGCAGGGTATAATCTGGTATCCTCTCATTCCCTTGAAAGCCTGGTTTATCCTCTAATATGACGTGTGCTGAGAGCTTTGTGGGCTCTTGAGGTGACGCCTTCTCTGTGCAGCTGTGAGTAGAGAGTGAAATGTGGCCTTAGGAGATGGAAAAGGAGAACCTACTAAACAGGAGTCTTGAGGAAATTGTGTAAGACTCACTTTGGTATAGGAGTGCTGACTATGCCCTGCATGACTGAAGCAACTGAGAAGAAGCACCCTATGAACACTTGGGAGGCAGGAGAGATGCAAAAACTGAGCCCACGTTGCTGTGTTATGACCCTCCTGTTGCCACTGTCCAGAATGTCCCCTGGGCAGATGTTGAGCAGTGTTTATGCACTGGTATGGGCTGGTAACTACCTGGGACTGCTCCTGTGTGCTTTCTTGATACAGGACCTGGGCCTTCAGTATAATGCTTTGGTCTTTGTTCATGTCTCTCCAGAATATTTGAGCTCCATTATAAAATGAGACCATGGCTCAGAATCCATGCAAGCCTGCTGCAAGAGTCAGCCAGTCTCTCTTCCTGCCCATGGGAGTACTTGGACCTCCAAAAACGCTGTCAAGACCTTTGCCTCTTCCTCTAATCCCTTTGGAGACAGTGGGTCAGGAAAGTGCTAAATGTTACGTGCTCCTTAAATCAAAGAATTTGTGCAAGATGACTATTGCCTGGGTAACTGATATTGAACAGACTGGTTGTGTTGGAAACGCAATGATACAATTTTTTTTTTTCATTTTACAACTGAACACTGATTTAGCCTTTTTGAGTATAGGAAAGATTAATGCTGACAATTGTTCCTTCACACAATAGGTATATTCTCCAGTTTCTTTTAGTATAGAGAAGACACTGCAAGGGAACACATTTAAATACTGTGCACCTACAAGTGGTTGTGTCATTTCAAGGAACCCTGCTTTGCTTCACTTCACGTTCAGTTGCATATGATTGCACCTTCTCTAAGGAAACTTTGACTTCTGCTTGAATTACTGGGCCCCTCCAAAAACAGGAGATACTTTGCAAGTGAATTCATCCACCCCATCTCTTTTTACATCTGAATTAATTCTAACTCAAACCATCATTTATGCTAAACTTACGGTGATTATGATGTGAAAACAAGGGAAGAAAATGCTTAAAATAACTTATTATATTAGTGTCAGGAAAAACCTGAAAATGTACCAAAGATGTGAAAATATTAATTTATGTAACTATGATAAACTGTGTAAACAGAACATCTTTTATGTTGAGACCTTGAGAACAGAGCAGGGTTGAAGGTGTTCCATCCCATGTGTATCCACATAAACAGGAAAATGTCTGTTAGCCTGGAGTGTGAGGAAAGCTCTCATACCCTTCTTTGGAAATGGGCATGTCTCTCAAGTGCCTGTACACAACTGCCCACAGCATGAGACACAACCAGGATAAACTGTTCAGGCCTCCAATCTCACTGGGGTCCTAGAGAACTGTTGTGACAGTTCACACAACTGATGTGCTGCCATGGATGGACACAGGCCGTTGAGGAAGGATGGGTTGGAATAGTGAGGAGGGAAAGTTTCTGTGAGCCTCTCCAGTGTAAGAGCAGTGAAGATGCTTGGAGCTTTGCCTTGGGATGGGTCATGAGACAGCAAAAGCTTATGGGTAGAGGGCAGACCAGTGTATGGGCAGCATTATGATGTCTGTTACGAACGCCCTTATTGGGAAGAAGCAGATGAAGCAGGTGATGCCTTCTTCTAACAATTGCAGGAAGCCTCTAATTTTGAGGCCCTGGTCCTCACAGAGGATTTGAGCAACTGCCATACCCTCTGGAGGGACAAGAAAGCCAAGCATGAGCAATCCGGGAGGTTTCTGGGGTGTGCTGATGACAACTGCCTGACAAGTGATGAGAAGAGATGCTTTGCTGGACCCAGTTCTTACAAACAAGGAAGATGGTTGGGCATGTAAAGGCTGAGGACAGCCCTGGTGGCAGTGACTATGAACTGTTGGTGTTTGGGACCCTGAAAGGAGTGGAATAAAGCAAATAGTATCAGCAGGCCAGGACTTC
>NW_010169357.1:0-217 GCF_000695765.1 Mesitornis unicolor
ATGCTACGATGTAAGACCACTGCGGCTTATTCGTAAGTGTTCACTTTGTTCTTATATAATTATCTATCAGAGGAGCCCTGAAAGCAAGCCTTAGGCATCTCAGACACTTGAGAGAAACTGAGAGAAGCTATCAGGGTTTTGGTGAAGGTCAAGTGTGGGAGAGGAAGGGAAGCCGGGAGAGGTCTGTTTGCCCTGGGAGAGATCTTTTTCTCTTTCC
>NW_010169357.1:248-8761 GCF_000695765.1 Mesitornis unicolor
GCTTGGAGCAGCTGTATCTGCCAGCACAGGTGAAACTGTTCCCTGGTTTGCCTTCTGCCTTTAGTTAGTAGCTCATCATTTTTGCTAAGTGATCTACAGGATGCTTTGCTCACACATGCAATTTGTACAGATCATGACTAAGCCAACACATTGCAATGAACTGACAGGAGATAACAAATGACACACAGCTGTACAATCAGCTTGATTTTGTACTTGACTGCACTGACAGAGTGGTAAGTTTGGTATGAGATGCTCTTCTGCTAATGGTGGAAATCAGGGGCAAAACTTGTGCACTGGGATGGGAGCGTCAGTGAGTGTATGGTAAGGACAAAATCAGACGCTAAAGTCAAAGATATTTCCTCTCACCAGTTCTATTCTGCAGAAATTCATTGCGTGAATTTTAATGTTGTAGTTATTGTCTCCAAATCACAAAATGAGATAAATACTGTCTTTGCTAGTCTGAAAGCCTAGAAATCTGCATTTGCTGGCATATACTAGTAAATATCTACCTGACACAAAACAGTATAGTCCTTTAAAAGAAGCTTGTTAAAATGAGACCGTTTCAAGTCACCTGTCTGGGTTTAACTGACATTTGGCAAGTCCAGTGTTCAAAAACAGTTGTTTTACTCAGAAAATATTTTGTTGGATAATGGCATGATTTATTTGCTTAACCTTACGTGTGTCCGCAGCAGTGGCACAGACTATTCGCTTTCATCTTGGAAGTAAAAGAACATTCCTATTATACTTATTTCTCCCTACATCCAAACAAACAGAAGAGTCTCCATAGAGGAGAAGACAAATCCATTAATTTCATTTAAAAGAATCTCCATTTCCTCTCTTTTACTAGCTGAAATGCTAGTGAGGGTCAATAGAAACAAAACAAATGTAGCTCAGTATATTTTCTTAAACTCTGTTCATGTTGCTCAATCTTTTTGTGAAAGCTAGCAATCAGTTTGAAAACCCCCAACATTGGATGTTCAGAAGAAAAAGATTTTTGAAATTATGATTTTAATTTTTTATCCAGTATTTCATAAATAGGAAGTGAAAGGAGGAGAAGCAACAGCATTCTCTTACTCCACTTATTAGTTTTTTGCCATAAGGAAGAAAGGGTACGTTTCTTCTGCGTCTTATGAGGAGAGGTCAGCCTCACCAGTGAGAGGAGTGGATCAAAACCTAACATGTTGACAACACTGGTTTTCAGCTGTTCTGACTCAAGCAAACTCCTGGAAATACACAGGGTTTCTCAAAAATAGCTGCAGCAATAGCGACAAATGTCTTAAACACAAACATTCAAAAAAATTCCTCACTTTGAGTGAAAGTCCCTATCTCTTCCTCTCTTTCCCCAGTTGTTTCTCCCGTTCCTGTCATACACTTTATCATGAGAGATAAAAAAAAACCTACTCACATGCCCAAATTAACTCAACATTTACTTGATTTTTAATATCTCAGATTGCACACAGTCCAAATTAGATTGCAAATAATCCAAAATGAGAGTCACATAAGACTCTTGCAGCTTCCCCCACCCACGAGCAGCTGACGTCAGAAAACACTTCCACCGATAATTAGCACTCATCAGAGGTACATCAAAGTAGGAAGTCAGCCTAGGGTTATGTAAAATGCTTAGATATGGAGGATATTAAGAATTCCTAGTATTTGCAGAGAAAATTGTGAAATGAAGCTGGTGAGCAGGGTTGCAGCTAAGGGAGCACCCACCCTTCCACCACTAGGTCATTGCTTGAGAATGAAACCAGATCAGCAATGTCACAAAATCACATGCATGACCAATGGGCCAAGGGGCTCAGTGCCCAAATGACAGTTGGCCAGCCCAATAGAAAACACTATATTCACAGCTAGTTTTCTCTACATCCATGCCATATCAATAAAGAGGTGAAGAGCACAAAGAGTATGGGAATGTAACACCACCTCCTAAATACGATTATTAGGTACAGGCAGCAGGACTGAAAAAGATATGTTGTGTGTACAGACATGAGAAATTTCACACCATTGATGGGATACCTGGGTCATTCTACACACACTGTGCCCCATAAATCTTTTCTGTAACAAATCATAGAATCATAGAATGGTTTGGGTTGGAAGGGACCTTAAAGCTCCCCCAGTCCAACCTCCCTGCCATGGGCAGGGACACCTCCCACCAGACCAGACTGCTCAAAGCCCCATCCAAGCTGGCCTTGAACACTTCCAGGGAGGGGGCATCCACAACTTCCCTGGGCAACCTGTGCCAGTGTCTCACCACCTTCATAGTGAAGAATTTCTTCCTAATGTCTCATCTAAATCTACCTCCTTTCAGTTTTAAATCATTCCCCATTGTTCTATCACTATGCTATTGACTTATCTATGTGAAAAAAAAGAAAAACATAGTTTAAGACACCTGCTGTTGCTACTGTACTAACAAACTGTGACATGGATTTAAGACATTTGGTATATTCATAATTACATAAGGTAGAGTTAATTAGCAGATTCATATATTAGGGAGCCAGAAAGGATGTTGTGATCATCCAGTCTACCCTCATTATAGCACAGTGCAAAATACCCAAATTAATTTCTGTTTGAGCTAGAACACCTTCATCAGTACTTCTCAAACTCATTTCTAGTTTACTTACAACACACGTCTCCCCATTTTTCATACATGGGAGTGTTCTGATATCATAGCAATTACTAAACTGATGACAGATTAATAAACCTGTAAAAAGACTTAATATCATTCTCACTGCTTTAAATCAACTCAATAAAAAATATACTGCACAACCTTAAATTTCTTTGTCAAGCTCGTATTGCATGATTTGGGGAGCAAATTGGAAAGCTAAGTCAGAATGTACTCAATTACTCCTGAAACTATTAATTTACCTTCACATCAGAAAACCTGATAGTCCCAATGGATTTGATGATAAAGAACTTGTGCGGTAAAACCAGACAGCATAGGATATTTATAAAAAATGAAGGGTATGACTGAATTACCTTTCTTGTACTCTTTTTTCTTTTTTTTTCCCTTTTAAAGAGCATAATTATGCATTTATAATACAAGATAATTGCTTACCTATTTCTGGAACAGCCTAACTGCCCTGACAGAATACTTTTTGACCTCTTTCCTGGCTTTCTTCCCATAAGTAAATATCCCATAATATTTGACACTGTTTCCAAAAACATCACTGCAGTACTTTGGATTAAATTATTCCTAGATGCAGGCTTTTATGTCTCCTTTTATAGAAACCCAGTTTACTTCACATAAGTAGGTATGCACCAAGTTGCTAAATAACATATTTTCCACTTTGACTACAGTAGCATGAAGGTCCAGATGTCTTAGAGGGGACTTTCCGGTTCTATGGAAAGAAGAAAGAAACCAGTACTTCAGCAATACCTTTTTCTGCGAGCCATTTCTTTATTGGTATAATCTCTTTCCTAAAAAGACTGCAATGGTACACACCAAAGACCCATCTACGACAGAGCTCTTCATAAATCATCTTTATAATCACAAGTCAAGTGACCCTATGGTTTCACTATTTAAAAAGTTTTAAATAGATTTGCTTTGTAAAGTGGTGAACAGGAAAGACAATTCTTCTGCCCTTCCAATTTTTCATCTTAATTTCCTTATCTGACCTCAGATGTCCCTGAACCTTGTCTTTTCACTTAATCAGGGAATTCAGGATGACTTACTCTTCAATTATTGCCTAAATCTTAAATTATTCTTAAAACAGCACTGTATCAAGTAATCCCAGTAGGGTTTGCACTCTGCAAATGAAGGGTGCATCAGAATACACGTTCTTGTATTAGGTACCCTCATGGCACTCCCTTTAGTTGCATGTCTGACTCTTAAGAGGAAAGAAATGCGCTAGGCTTTTAATTTCAAGGAGAAATTGTTTGGACAGAGGCAGGCAGAAAAGGTCAGAAAGAACAGACAAAGAGGAAAATATGAGAATGAGGAGGCTTTCATAATTGACTGATAAAAGGAAAGGACACTGCTTTTGTTTAAAAGCAAGCTCAGGTGTTGTTGTTTAGAACTCTGTGTGCAATGGTGAATGAATACAGCAAATGGAGTCTATGTGAATGCAGTGTACACATTCACCTTTCTTTTCCTACCTTTTCAGCATAAGTGCAGCACATCTGTGTGTTTTGAATTGGTCAGAGGTCCCTTGAACCTTAAATGTTAAATTATGAAAACTCACAAATGACAAGCAGCAAACCTCAGGAAACAACTCTTTCTCCTAAAGATTACTTGCTTGTAAGTGATAAAAAATGTCCCTTGAAACTGTCCTTTCATTGAGACTTGACTTTAAATACCATAGGCATTTTCATTAAAAAAATAAATAACATTTCTTCTTGATGGAAAGTGCTTTCTGCTTTTGCAATTTCAAATGTTACCTAGTTTGTTCTTGATTTTATGAAAATCTAGGGGAAAGACAAAGAAATACGCAGAAGTACCACAGAAACTATGTTTATACAATAATTTCAAGCAGAAAAAAATATTGCTCAACCAGTTTCACAAAACAGCAGATCATCCAAAATCAAAACACTGCTGACTATAGTCAATCTAGGAGTCTAGCTGAAAAGTTGCTTTCCTTTATAATTCACCAATATGAACCCAAAATCTCTGCAACAAAAAGATGTGTCTAGATCCAAGTTTTATGTGCATTCATTTTAAAAAATGCCTTTATATGAAGAGCAAAATGTAGTAGTTTTGAATAACGAATTATGAAACAGCTGCAGTATAAAGCTCGTTTCTTTAAAAGAGTTTGATCTCCAGACTGGTAAAGTCCTGGCTTTGGTTTTCTCATCTACCTAGAAGAGTAAGGAATCCAGTCTTCTGCTAACTCTGAGAAACCATTGCATAGGAACTCAGTCCAAAATTCATCAACAACGTGTGGTTGTTTGACCTAGTTGGAAGGTTTCTCCAGAAATGCGTATCTCTGGTCAATGTAAAACAGTTTTCTAACTTCCAACATGCATTCCTGGACAGCTTATTCCCACTCATCGCTTCCCACACGTTCATCTCACATTAAAGTTTTTCTTAGTTTCACTATATTTCTTTTCCTTGGTATTCATTTCAATCTGTAATGCACTTACTGGCAGTAACCGCTCTCCTCAGTCTTCCCTTCACTCAGATGAATGAGCCACACTTTTATAGTTCCCTAAAACAGCTTCTCCATTTTCCTGATCTTTCTAGAAACTGCTATCTGCCTGGCTTTACACCAAATGCATCTTTCTGAACCCAGGTGACCCGGTTGCTTACTGCCTTGCTTTTCAAGTTTTAATGTCAGCTCAACAAAACAGGGCTAATAGAGAAGTCTTCTCTTATCACACCGGTGGTTTGCAAGCTATCTGACCATGCTAGTCTCCATGGGCAAGTTTCTGTCACAGAAAATGTAACTGACATAATCTCTGACTTTCTTAGCAAACAAGACCTGGTTATTTAAGGAAAGCCATCAAAACTCAATAATCACCACAAAACTGTCTTTCAGCTCCTATCAGTTTTTTTTCCTTTTGGCATAGCCAGCTCATCTCAGTAGTGCAGGAAAGTGGAGAGTGATGCTGATGCCATGTTATGTATGCATACAAGTATGTACGATCAAATGACTGCATTTCTTAAGGACACTGATTTATTATAATCCATGATTGTTAAGGCAAATTTCTGCAGCACATGTAGAGTTTTAGGCATCTAACTGATATGCACTGGCTTCCACCACCTGTCCCACCTGCTTAATTAAAAAACAACAACAGAACAAGCAAACAAAAGACACTGACCTGGCTACACTTGAAATGTTGCTATTTTATTTAACCTCCTTCAAAGGCTGGTACAGAGTCAGAGTATTGTAGCGGGTTGACTATCAATCATTTGTGATTATATTGTTCTGTACCTCTGGGGATGCATGTGAAGATGTTTATTGAAGTTCTAGGCAACCATGAGGAATTGTACTCTGACATCTAGTGCCGGTTTTTAGCTGATTTCCCACACACCAGGAAAAACAGATCTGTTTTTTGCTGTCCACTGGTACGTATAAGCAAGGCGTGGGCTGGTAAGCAGCATACAATGGTGGACAGTACTGGTACAATTCTGTCTTTTGAAACTCTTATTTCCACTGCTTTCCTTAAAAAAAAAAAAAAGGAACTACCTAGAGGGTAACCATGGTGAAGACAAGCTTCTCTGTAAGAGCTGGAGATAAAAGTTGTAACATTTTTTGTGAGTCTGCAGAGAGCTGGACAATAACTCTTGAGTGAACTACCCCATTTGTTTCAATGAGGTGTTAACTTAGATACCCAGGGATAATAATGAGATGTCATCATTTTAAACTATTTAATTCTTCACAAGAACACAGATTTAAACAATTTATTGTGACAATCTCATTTTTCTCTCAGATTGTAATCTCTTTCATGCAGATTCTCTCATTTCTCCCTACAGCTCTCTGGTATCTGAATGCCTTCACCCCCAGCAAGCAATGCCTCCCAGCACAGACCAGTCTCTCTCTGCTCCGCTCTGGGAGTGGGGAGCATTTCCAACCTGCCATGTCAGCTGCTAAGGCACTCCAGGTATGGCTGACATAGATTATATTCTTACACTACCCCTGCCATCACATCAAATTTACATTCCCATTTGAGAAATTAGTGTGTGCTAAATCTATGTTTGCTTTTGAGCCAGATACAGCTTTGTAGCAGAGAAGCAATGGCTTCTTAACTCACCCCACAAACATATAATCAGACACATGAAGACTTCTAACCCCTCCACCATGAAGTCAACCAAGTGAATTGAAACCCTTTTCAATGCCTGTTGAACTCTGAGCACTGTCATGGAGGCACAGTAATTCTTGAGGTCTCAGAGAGACCTGAACATCTTGCAGGCATCTTTCAGTGGTAAAATTTGTTAATATACATTTTTAATATACTTTTTTTTTTCTCCTTGGCAGCTACAGATTGAGAAAGATAAGTCCATGCAGAAAAGAGAATAAGGTCTTACCCCTATAAGACCTTTGAAGAAAATGGCTTTTAGAAAGGCCACACTCCACTCACTAATTGTGTAATATTTTCCCAAGGTCTAGCAAAGGGCTTGGATCGATGATAAGTTGCATACAAAAAGCTAGACAGGTTAAGTAGACTTAGAACTCTTGTCAAAATACATGACATCAATTAACATTATGAAAGTAAGTAATAATCATACCCCATAAAAACTGCATTAGAAAGAGGGTAGAATAACACAGGTCATGTTGACTTACTGTGTAAGGGAAAAAGGGGGGAGCATTTTAATTCTGGTGAGAATTAGGAAACTACATAGCTCAAAGGCTATAAAAAGACCTCAAATATCTTAGGTCAGAGACCTCAGGTGGTCCCACATAGGCAATCTGGTGGACTTAGGAGAAATTTCACTGAGAAATGGTGAGTTGTTACATGGATGTTAGGTTCAGTTAGGCTAAATCTAGTTGCAATGGCTGGGTTTTGGTGCTTCGCTTTAGAAAAAGAAGGGAAGGAAGAAAAGAAAGCCAGAAAGAACGAAATAAAAAAGGTAAGAAAAGCCTTTGCTTGCCTTCCTTTCTTCCATCAATAGTATATGACCATGAGCCAGCTGGAAGAAAGGGAACAAGAAGGGAAGGAGAAAGTGGGAGAGACCGTACCCTCAAGTTGTATGGGATTGCTGCTGTCGTGTGTACTACCCTCAGTGCCACTGATACGCCGAGTACTTTACCACACTAAGGAAAGGCAGCACTATGAAAAGCTGCCCATGGCCATGCCAGAGTTAAAATCTGCCCTTGTTGGAGTGACCTGTTTTGTGATCTGTTGCTATGACCTTGTTGCTGATTTATGGCTTCTTGCCTGAGACAGTGCAGGGAGTCATAAAAAGTTTCTTTTTTCCTTTTTCATTCCATATTGCTGTCATCAATGGCTCCTCCTTGGAAGTGTTGTGCAAGCCTGTGAAATAAAACAATTCCCAGGCTTCCTGACCCTCATATTGTTTTCTCTTCCACTATCTTTCTGTGCCATGTAGGAATCATAAAAGAATAAAAAAACTCAGCAAACTCCTACTAGTTCATGATGCATTCTGAGTATATTTTTATAGCAAGTTTAATCTTAATGAACATCAATTACTCTTGGAAATCATCATAAAAGGCATAAAAAGCCTGATACCGTACATTTGATACCTTTTGGACACCATCTCCAAGCTGGAAGTGTAGTGTGAAGAGAAGCATACACGAATTCCCTCTGTGAGAGGCTGATAATTTCTGGGTGCATGCTGCTTTTGTGGTTTGGGCATGAATTGCATTTTTAGGAGTGTTAGGCCATTACTCATCTTTGAGAAGGTGGAGTTTGCAGCCTTCTGTAACAAAAAATTAAATAAATAAAAAAGATGACTTGATTGGGAAAGTGTCCTCAAGACTGTTACTGTAAAATCATCCTCGAGTGCTGAATGCTGTCATTAAATGAATGAGGAGCTAATCAGCCTTTCTTCTTCTAGTGCTCAGTTGTGCAGACAAGAACTCCTTTCAGAAAATGATTAGAGTGGCACAAAGGGA
>NW_010169358.1:0-1035 GCF_000695765.1 Mesitornis unicolor
CCATTTTAGTTCATGAAGACTCCAACACAGACAGGTGGAGGAAGGGAACAACCGGGTTTACTGGACTGTGTGAATTTGAAGGCCTGACACACCAGATCCAGAGGAGTATAAGGCTCTAGTGTACACAGGTGCACAGTGTACCCTAATACCATCAAGCTATAAAGGGGCAGAATCCATCTTTATTTCTGGAGTGACAGGGGATTCCCAACAGCTGAAGTGAGCCTAACTGGGAATGAATGGCAAAAGGACCCCATTGTGACTGGTCCAGAGGCTCTGTGCATCCTTGGTATACTCTCAGGAGAGGTTACTTCAAGGGCCCAAAAGAGTATCAGTGGACTTTTGGTATAGCTGCCTTGGAGATGGACAAAATTAAACAGTGGTCTACCTTGCCTGGTCTCTTGGAGGACCCTTCTGCTTTGGAGTTGTTGAGGGTTGAAAAACAACAAGTGTTGATTGCTACCACAACTGTGCACCGGCAGCAATATCACACGAACCAAGACTCCCTGATTCCCATCCATAAGCTGATTAATCGACTTGAGAGCCAAGGAGTGATCAGCAAGACTTGCTCACCATTTAACAGTTCCATATGGCCAGTGTGAAAGTCTAATGGAGAGTGGAGACTAACAGTAGACTATTGTGGCCCGAATGAAGTCACGCTGCCGCTGAGTGCTGCTGTGCCAGACATGCTAGAACTTCAATATGAACTGGATTCAAAGGCAGACAAGTGGTATGCCACAATTGGTATTGCTAAGGCATTTTTTTCAATCCCTTTGTGGGCCACAGTTTGCTTTCATGTGGATGTGTATCCAGTACACCTGGAATTGACTGCCTCGGAGGTGGAAAAACAGCCTTACCATTTGCCATGGACTGATTCAGACTGCACTGGAACAGGGTGAAGCTCTGGAACACCTGCAATACATTGATGACATCATCATATGGGGCAACACAGCAGAAGAGGTTTTTGAGAAAGGGAAGAAAATAGTCCAAATCCTTCTGAAAGCTGTTTTTGCCATAAAATGAAGTAAGGTCAAGGGA
>NW_010169359.1:0-804 GCF_000695765.1 Mesitornis unicolor
TTTTGATGCTCATTGTAATGGGATGTCATTGACAGCAATTTAGAAAGGTTCAGAAAACACTGAGTGCTTATGAAGATGACAACGCTTATGAGTTAAGTAATAGATTGTCTTAAAAGAGGAATTTGCAAAGGGATGTAACTTTAATACTGTGGCAATTTTCCTCCTCTGCCTGGGTGCACCATTTTGTATCATACCATACGTGTCACCATGAATGTACGGGTTGACTTGCAGAGGCGCTCAACATCCGTAAGCTTATCAACAAGGACAGTTTGTTTTCATGCCCTGCGGTAGTACTTATCCTTCAGGCCTTTCATTAATAGGACGCACAAAATTGGTGAAATTCTCAAAGTATCTGATGCAAAAGGACTCTTTCAAATGTCGAGTTCAGGTTAGAACTAATTCTCCATTCAGCCTGACGTAATGTACTGCAAACCTTATGTATTTTATTAATCAAACTATGTTTGCACACTTGCCCCTGAAAAACTTAAATGATGCAGCAAATCTGTCCCAGTCTTTCCAACTTCGGGCTGGGCTCTGATAACTCAGGGAGAGTATCAGTGTCACTTTAAGAAGGCCATATTTTTCGATGCAATGGCTGCTTTGCAGCTGTGAGGGCTAAAAATATGGTTTTAGGTGGAAGCTAGGGCATTGCTAGTCTATGCTTAGTGAGGCTGTGTGTGCAAGAGCCAAAATGTTGACATGCTAGTCATGGGAACATGGGCACAGACAGTCATCAATGCTGGAGATGTGCCGTGTTTATGGAAAAGGAAGGAAAAATCCAAGGGGCAAACATCACAGAATCAC
>NW_010169360.1:0-1057 GCF_000695765.1 Mesitornis unicolor
TCCCCTCCCCATCCCCCTCCTCCTCCCCTTGTCTCTCCTCATAATATTATCCTTGATCAGTGCTCGGGGTTTGGAGCCCAGAAGTCAGAAGCAGAGCACCCCACCCCCACCAGCCCGAGTGTGCACTGATAGGGCCCTGGCTGCTGGCACCCAGTCAAGCTGAGATGTCATTGGGATCTCAAATTGCAGCGAGGGGCTGGCAGGCAGCCAGAGGCAGTCTATTTAAAAGACAGCCTGTTCTGCAGTATTCAGTCTCTTTAGAAACTTCTCCAGGGGAAAAGTGTTGGGAGATCTACAAAGTGGATTTTTTTTTCCTCTTTCCTTCCCCCCCTCCCTTACCCCTGTTTTTTACTGCTTCTCTGCAGACTTTGCAACAAAACACTCCAACTTTGCAGAAAACTTTTTTTTTTGCCTTTTTTGGGGGCTTTTTTTCCGCCTTTTTTTTGACTTTGCACATCTTGGAAGAGGAAAGCGGGAGGGTTGAACAGAGCCGATCGAAACACAACTTCGCTTCATACCAAGCTTCCCAGAAGCTCGCTGCATCGGGAGAGACTTTTCCTCCTCCTGCAGAAGAAGAGAGAAGGAAGGGGAGCTTTGCATCCCTCTACCTTCTCCTGCGTGTTTTTTTTCCCTCCCTTCTTGCCTGCTTTGATGCATCAATAGCAGGACACTGGTTTTCAAGGAACTTTGCTCCCTTCCTAACCTGCCTCCTCCCAGCCCTTTGGGAAGAGTGTGTGTGTGTGTGCGCGCGTATGTGTGTGTGAAATTGCCGTCCCACCGCCCCAAACCCCCTTGCTCCCCCCACGCCTCTCCCTGCAACCTGTAGGCTCTGCAACCCCTGCAGACTTTTCTCCCTTTCCCCTCTCCTTCCCCCTCCCCCTCTCTTTTTGCGCTCCCGCAGATCGCGTTGCGAATTCCCCCTTTCGAGGCGAGAAAAAGCTGAAAGGAGAAAAAGGAGAACGGGAAAAAAAAAGACAAAAGCAAACCTAGGCGCCCCATTCTCCTGACGCCAAAAGAAAAGCAGAAGGGTCTCGTACCCCGCGAATAAAACCCCAGC
>NW_010169361.1:0-3468 GCF_000695765.1 Mesitornis unicolor
TCCAATCCCTAACGTTCCGTGATTCTGTGATGAGCTTCCTCTTAGCAAGTGCTATCAGTTATTTGGTGTCACGTCAAGTTGTCAACATTAAAAAGGCATTCATCATCACACGAACATTCCACTACATAAAAGTGGTAGAGTTCACTGAATTTAGCTCTGATCTAACTGCTAACACAAACATAACCACAAACACTGAAGAGTCAGCTCAGTTTATATTTCAGATCTCTTCTGTAGTATGAAGTCAGTCTCCCAAAGAGATCAGCTCTTCCCTTCCACAGCAGTGAGGTGTAACAGGAACAGAGCAAGAAGCAACAAATGGAAGAAAATGCACGTGTAAGAGTCAGGACCTGGTAAATGAGAAGTGAAAGGATATTGGGAAAGTCTGGCATGAGAACAGTCAGACCCTTTATGAGGTAACATCTTCCATCTCCGACTGCTCTTACTTACTCCCTTGCATTCTTATATGGAATGGTGTCAGGTTTAATCAAAACTTTACCAGTTCT
The DNA here is from genome assembly GCF_000695765.1 of Mesitornis unicolor. Taxonomy (NCBI): domain Eukaryota; kingdom Metazoa; phylum Chordata; class Aves; order Mesitornithiformes; family Mesitornithidae; genus Mesitornis; species Mesitornis unicolor. The sequence continues at coordinate 504 of NW_010169361.1, forward strand.
TTTAATGGAAGTTGAAATACGTATGCAATACAGTTGGGGAATTACCTCTATGTTGAATCCTTAACTCGTTTCGTTTCATCCATACCAAGAAATCAGCTGTGTAAGAGTACAGATTAATTTCTCTTCTACTACCACTGTAAAGTGTAAGACTGAGGAGCTGTTAGAAAGCATAAGGTGCCTTCAGTGATCAGAAAACTCAGAATTATTTCTTTACAAAGAAGAGCAGAAAACTTTCAGTCCAGATTAATTTTTAAAATTATTACACAGATATAACTAAAGCTAGAAATGTAAGAACGCATAGGATAGCGTTAAAGCTCAAATAACAGAGCTCAAAAACAGAAGACCAAAAAAGTACTTATTTCAGGTCTTGTTTGTTACATGTTTCTCTGAGAAACATTTGACATCTTCAGATCTTTTATATGCAGTGGTTAATTACCTTGGTGATACCTCAAGTCCACATTAAAGCATGGTTCATGAATCTTTTGAGTTTGCTTTACTGTGCACTTGAGGGGATATTTTTCTTCATAACCATCTGTTCTTCGACCAACACAGAAATTTAGTACTACTGAAAACCTAAGCCAAACTCCAGGAGGCCTGCAAGGAGCAAATTTTGAATGGATTATGGTTTTAATTCTTCCCCCCCCTGTAATTTCAGTCAGCAAATTATACAGCAGTTAAAACTTGCAAAAATATACAATTAAGTAACATCCTATTTCAATGTTCAAGAAATCCACAAAGCCTGGCTTACAAAATTAAATATGAAGTGTTTGGAAACATTTTACAGGCTGCCTGTAATAATCATACAAAAGAGTTCAAATGTAAAGTTGAATAGGAACACCCACTTTAAGCAGGCTTTTTTTAAAATAATGTTTAAAATTTATTTGGTTTTGATCAGCATTTTTTTTCCTTGTAACCTTTTCACCACTCTATAAATTTCAGAGATACATTTCAAGCGCTCAGGCCATGAACACTGAATTAGTTTCTCTCCTGCCTCTTTGTATTTAGATTCTGAGCGAGCAGAGTTGCCTGGTGACAGCCTCTCCACTTCAGCAGCAGCTGGCAAGCCCTCCTTGTCCTGAAAATAGGAAAGAAACAGTTAACTAATATTTCATGCTACGATTTAAATGTTTCAGTGTGGAAGTGCAAAAACCACACAGGGTAGGACTTGTAAGATAAGATTTTTCTTAACCCTCAGAAGCAATAAAGGAAGGAAACCACAAAGGTCCACATCAGCAAAGACTGAGCAGTGATCAGTGCATCACCTGGAGTTACCCCCACCAGACACCAGCGGCGACTGGGTAAGTCTGCCAGTTTCACTTCTAGTTCCAGAACGCAAACTCTCCATTTACACAAGACAAGACCAAAGCAACTGGAGTTGTGACATTTTTACAAGAAACACTCTCTTTAACATTTACAAGACAGGTATTTCCAGTTGCTTATGTATGCCTACCTGCTTGCCCAAGATTACTGCTGCTGCTGAAGGCTCAGGCACACACAGCCCAGAACAATTTTTTTAAGCTGGCTTTTTACAGCACAAACTAAAGATTTACATCTGATAAAACGAGAGTTTATAGTCAATTTATAACTAACATTAGCATATTAATCATAGAATCATAGAATACCAGGTTGGAAGGGACCACAAGGATCATCTGGTCCAACCTCTCCAGGTAAAAGCATAGTTTAAATGAGTTGAATAAGAACCTTCATTTAAAAAAATAATTAATTTTAAAACAAATTTTTACATAATGTCACATTTTCTACTTTCCTGTGTCAACCAGGTAATTTTTAATTCTGCTGGTTGTTTTGAAGAAAGTCAGGAATAACATTTTAATGCCATATTGCTTTTTAGAAACATTATATTACAAGGAACTCGTATGTAAAACCGCAACGTGGCCATGGCAATCAATGAACTGCCTTACAAACCCTAAAGGAACTGCTAATGAAAACACACAGTATTGTCCAACATACTGCCAGGCTTTTCATTACTAGAAAATATTTTGAGCTTTACAAACATTTTCCAAATTGCTTTATTTTCACAATTTTTGTTTTTAATTACATTAATGCCATTTTAATTTGCTAATAACATCTATTTTCCATGTATTCCAGAACACTTTGCAGTCATCCACCTTTTTGGTTTTATCTCTTTCCAATATTCACCCACTGTAAGAAATTCAGATAGACCTATTACTAGCCAAATACATACAAGTGCTGCAGAAATACATCCATTGTTATACGGACCGTCACATTTCAGGTTTAATCTGGACCTACTCAACAAGCACTTGGAACAAAAGTGTTGGAACCAACCATAAGTTCTTCAAGTGCTACACTAAAGAAGAAACCAAGCACCCCACTCTTCAGAGAGTACATCCTTCGTGAAACACGCAACAGCGAATAGCGATTCCTACGCCTCGAGCTATGTAACTTTATAATTAAAACCCTGACCTGACTTTCATACTTTCAACACTGACAATCTCAAACTGTTCGCAGTTTCAAAGTTATCGTGCGTTACTTCAGTAGACCACAACCAGCTCCCAGTGACGCTGCTCTTTGCTATTGCTCTTCACAAATATCATCCCTATGGAAATCTCCCTGCACAGCAATACAAAATTTTATAGAAAACAAGCTCTTCAGAATCACTTTGGGTTTGGATGGCTTCAAAATTTCTACTGCTGCATCTCTTTTTTTCAGGATGCTTTAGTTATTCAAATGGCATTGAAACAGAAAATCTGGATTCTATCAAAGATGAAACTGTGACAAAAGAAACCAAAAATCCTTAATTCTATTACTATCTTTAGTGGAGATGTTAACTTAAATAGATTTTGTTATACATTCCAAAAAGTATCATAAAATGAATCTGATTCATACATGTCTTACTATTAACAAAGGACAGCAAAATCCAGCCACTTGTACTTGTTTTTTGGAGACTCTTTATTATAAAGCGTAATACTACAGTTCACAGAATCAC
>NW_010169362.1:0-14957 GCF_000695765.1 Mesitornis unicolor
AGGGAAGAAAGTTATTGACATGTTCCCAAAGTTTTGCTGAAAGCTTTCCAAACCTTTTTCCTATGTAGTGAAAATCTCCATTATTTTTACCTTCCTTCTGAATTCTGTGTAGTGGATAATGCTGCTAGTTGCTAACAAAAGAGTTGTCAAACCTTTTAACTTATTGTTCATTAGTGAGTCACTTGATAGCACCTGAAGCATTCATATGAACACTGTTTGAAGGCCTTAAATTGTTTCACTGACTTGACAGATTTTTGAAACTGAGCTGTGAATAAAATGATATAATTTTGTATCTTAAATATAATTTCATGTGACTTATCAAGTAAGTTTAATTTTATAGTTCTAAAGTCCTGGTGAATGTAGTATATTGAGTTTTGCTGCCCCCCCCCCCATTTCAGGCCCTTTTCTTAATACGTAGTCTTTTTTGTCCGGTGGCATGCTTATTGTTCTGGTCAAGTCCATATTCTACTGCTATTACAGTCTCTAGTGTTGATAAGAACTAAGAGTTTTGTTATTGACTTGCATGCTGTAAACATATATGCTTAGTTTGAGGAGCTTTATGCCCTAGTTTTTAGAAACCGTGTGGTTATAGGCACTTCTCCAGCTATGTAAGGACTCTGACTCTTCTGCCATCCCTGTAAAGTGGATCAGTGTGTAAGTCGGTCAACTGCTGCAAATATACATGCAGAAATTTGGATGTGGAGTGAGAGTGAAATAGGAAGTAGTTTTAAAATAACATCCTAAACTAAATGAAAAGCCATCAAGGCTCTTTTCTCATAGGAGTGTAGTAGTTACAGATACACTGCTTTTTATGCTTCCTTTCTTTTTCTCTTCTTTCTCTTCTCCTTTCCTTGTTCTTGTATAGTGTAGTGTTGTTCAGTTGTCCAGAGTAAATCAAGTTCTTAATGTCCTTAAGCATAATAAAGCAAAGTATGCTGGATAATTTTGGAGATGATGCTTCTAGAGCACCATGAGAGGGCATGAGTGCAGTCCTGTGGGAAGAATGGTCATCTGATACTTTACTGTTTACCCAAAAAAGCCTTTGCTCCCAGCTTGATGGTTCAGATACTTTGGGCTTTTCTGCTACCTGATGGATGCCTCCTGGGAGCCTGTTTAACTTGCTGATGTGGTGGTCTACTAAGCTGGCCCTTTCCCTTCTCCTGTAATAATGTTTTCTGCTTGACTGCTAGTTAGTTGAGAAGTTGGACAAGTCCAAATGTCTAGCATGGTTTGAAGAAAATGGCAAGACCTCTTCTGGTTTAGAGTCAGCCTCTGAGTCAGCATCTCATGGAATCTAAATAAAAGTGCGAACTGTGCATGCTGGAAAACAACCTGAAAGGAAAATAAAGTTGTATGCTCACTTCAGAGATTTAAATAATTGTGTATTGAAAATTAGCTTAGGCATCAAAACTAAGCTGCGGAACTAAAATTTGGATAAACGCACTTTGTAGTTGTGACTGCTTCAGCAAGATGGACTAAAGCTGGATTAAAGGAGAAATGTGATAACTGTCTTAGCCAAGTTTAAGAAGAGTCTTGACATAGTGAAGATGTGTGAAAGGAGCACTTAAGCATCTTGACAACAGCTTCTTTGTTGCCAGTTGGCTTGAGTTCAACACAATTTTCAGCTGCAAATGGGATGGGCAGTTGTATACAGTGGTTCATTGAGAGCTACATAGCAGCTTCTCTCTATTACTATAGAATGCATTGAAATTAGGCAGCTGAAATACATCCAGTCACTTACTTTACAGTTGAACAAAGTCCAAACCTGTAGTAGATATTTGGCAAATCTAGCTGTTGACTTGTGCATTGTATGTAGCTTATGTTTAAATTTACACAACCTTTCTGAAATTTAAACTGACATCTAAGGATTGAGGTAAATGCAGTTTAGGTACTTAATTAAAAAAAAAATTTAACTTTGGAAATTAGCTAGCATTCTGTGGCTTTATGATTTTGAGTTTTTATTCTGTTAATATTTCTGTTACTTTTTCCTTTCCCTTCTCCCACTTGCAATATGGTGGTGGTTTTGGTTTTTTTTTCTGTAGCTAAAGTTTTTTCATGCCTGTTTTCTGGGTTTTTAATATCATCATCTTGTGGGTGGCTGACCTTGCAATTAAAAATGAGTAGTACAAATGTGGGACAGAGAGAAAGCTGTACTTGTTAATGATATGTCATGTTAAGCCGACAGTTTATGCCCAAAATACAGAGGCTGTTCCCGTCCCTGAAATGAACATTGCCCATTGCTCCTTGTCAGATTGAATTTCAAGTATCTGTTAAGAATAAACCTTCCCACCCCCTGCTATTGGTGAGAATATTAGTAATGACAGTGTTTATAGTTTAAAATAAAGTCTGAAGGCCAACGTCCACAGTTTGTCACAGGGTGGTTAATATGGCAGTAAAGGGGAGATAAATGTGGCTACTTGTGTGAGTCTATTACTCAGGAGACCTGTAAATTTGATTGGCTGCTGCAGTTCTAGCAGAATCATTTGATTTGAGAGCAATAGAAAGATAAGATATCCAATTACCCAAATGATTTGCAGGGTTAGCCAATGTTGTCATGGATACATGAGTTGGAACAAATTAAATTTCAAGCAATAAAATAATCTTAAAGCACGTCTGGGAACAAGAAAATTTGGCAGTGGCACTTACCTGAATTGAATCTTAGCTTGATAAGCTGTTGTTTGACATTGATATATGTGGAGGCCTAAACTTTTAAATTGCATGTTGCCTTTATTTTTTTTCCTTTTGCAGACATTGCCAAAACAGATTGTAATGTATTAGTTTTAAATAAAAGAGCATTAATAATATATGCATATCTCAGTGCTCAATGTGGATTCAATAACTGATTAACAGCTAAGTTCACAGAATTCTAGCCTTAATCATTTGAGGCTTTTGAATATGTAAGTTTTGAGATTTAATTATACTTCCAGCATCCTCTCACCCCTTGAATTTTTAGCAACAAATTTTTGGAAGTGCTTGAGTCTTTCTGTAGCAAAGCATGCAGAAAGCTAAGCACAGTGAAATGTTTTGTTTTGGTTTTTTTTTAATTCTCTGTGAATATGCATGCTTTTTTAATTGTCTTTGAAGATTTCAATCACAAAGAATAAAGGCTGCATCGTTTAAGTGTATTGCTTGTTTCAGTAATTTTGCTGAAAAAAATGAAAATACTAAATGGGTACCTAACTTTAGCTCAAGACTAAAATATACGCATACAGTTTCTTACTGAAGGACTTTTCAAATGTAGTATTTAACTGATTTCTGGTTTGCAACAAGGATTAAAGATATTGGTCATGCATGTCCCATGAAGAGGGCTTTTATCCACGTCTGTTAGACAGATGGAGATGAAAATTGGTCTGAGGTCAAGCCATTTGCAGCATTCTCATAGCCTTCGATTTCTTCTCATCCCCACCACAGATAATATCAAATGATTCAGTAATGACCAAAAGTGCAACACTGACCTTTACTCCCTAGTGGATTACTGTGTTACATGCTGTAAGTGGCAGAAAGTCCATTTTGTTCTTCCAAAAGGAGTTCGGTGTTGTACTTGGTTTTCTATGTGTTGAAAGTGTAAGTGGAGGCAGGCTACTTAAGAATGACTTTCTAAAGCTTTTGTGAATGTGATTTGACACTATATTCTTTTCTGAGCATTAAAGGCTGATTCTCCAATTTGTTTACTTTAAAGAAATGGATTAGAACCTTCTTTTTTTGTATCATCAGAATTCTAGGGTTTTTTTGCTTTACTTTTAACCATGTTGTTCTTGTTCTTCCCAATTTAATGATAAATGTGATTCTCAAAATTGGATTGAAATAACTAAAGTAGGTAGAACTGTAATAAATAAGAATATATAAGCCATGCTTAAGTAGTGGTGATAGAGTGCTTTCAAATACTGTTTTACTTTGTGATATAGGAAGTGTGGCTTGCAAGAAAGAATAACAAGCTTCTGACATACTGCACACACTTTTAGCTGAGCATTTTTTTGTAAAGGTAGGTCCGAGGAGTAAAGGTAGCTTTGAGGAGTCTCAGCACTAGTAATAGAGCAGTTGTCACAATACAACTTATTGTTAAAAATAACGTTTTAATTTTTAACAGATTTAATTTTTGCTTTTGATAGCTATGGATGCTACAGCTAAAGTCACTACTGGGACAGGTATGGTAGACACTAATTCCAGCAAAACCATAATTATTATTGTTGAAACCTCTGAAGCTGAAAGGTGATTAACCACCTCTCCTCAAAGGAATGTTGCATTCTTCACTCAGAAGTGAGAGTGGTGGCTCTCATAGGCTAGGGCTTACAGCATTAGTGATAAAATATGCATGGGTGAGAAATGCAGTTAGAGTTTGGATACTTGTATAATACTTCCATCTTTTCATTCTAGTGCAAAAATCTGTAATTATTTAAGAAATCACATTGATTTAAGTGTTGATATCTTATATGGCATTTTTGAAAGTACAGGCTGTCAAAATGTAAAATTATCTGGAACCGACTACTGTAGAGGAAAACAATACTTTTTTTCTCTCTGCATTGTTAAAGGAAAGAACTACAATTCTATATGCAAACTCTTAACTGCTTAGTAAAATTACTTATTTAAATGAATATTATGTTTAGTAACTAGTCTGGTTGCTTTGTTCTTTGTCATTATGTTAAGAAGTCACTTTAGCAAGAGACAAACTTAAGTACAAACACTTGAGTTAGGTCAATGGTTAAGTCAAAACATTTAAGTCCTTAATTAGATGGGACAGAGGAAAAAAAAAATACATGAGTGAAGAGAAAAAAATCTGTTGGTTCAACTTAATTTTACAAAATGCAGCTGAATTCCATCATGTTAATTTTTAATGATACTTCAGAAAAGAGGGTAGCACTTCAGTTAGGGGTCTGACAAGCTTGTCATTTACAAATAAATCAAGACAATAATTACAGCAGCAAGAACCAGTGAATGGTGTAGTTTTGTCATTCTTTGATGGGCCCCACACTCAAGTCCTCTATTAAAAATGAATGTATTCAAGAGGCTCTGCATTAAGAACACAAACAATTAAGGGCACTTCAGATGCTTTGCTAAGAGCTGCCATAGAGCTAGGAAGGCTTTCATGAGAGATGCAGGCTTCTACAGTCTGCTTTACCAAGGAGCCAAAGAACATGAGCAATTAGTCATGTTTGTCTATGCTTGAGCAGCTTTCTGCAAAATTGTCTTTGTTTACTCATTCTTCTGACTGCCCTACATGTCTTAAGATCAGCAGTTAGATAATAGCTATGTTGTATTGGGAGGCCTCTAGATGTAACTGATAAGTACCTTTATTTTAAGACTTTCAAATGCATGAGCCCCAAATTTGGAATATATAGATTACTCTAATGCCACTAATTACTGAAGTCTGGTCTTGATCGACAAAGCTCTTCTAGACCCCTTCAAAAAAGGGTTTTGCTTTCAGGAATGAAAAAAAACCCAACATATATATGTGAACAGATATGTGCATATACTCAAAGATATTTCACCTTGAAAGGTAGAGTGTACTTTGCCTTTTGAACAGCTAGATTTATATTTGAAGTAATGGATGTTCCTTTTTCTCAATTCTGAAAACAACCTTTTGCAACTCCTGATGGGCAAGATTAGGTGAATTGTACATTAAAACCTAACTGCCACGACTTACTAGAGAACGAAAACATTTTTTTTACATTTTTGTGAATCAATAGTTTTTACTAAACACTTAAGGGCAGCAAACAGGAGATGTTTATCCGCTATGAGAATTCATACAATTGTAAGTCCTTTATTTAATTGTGTGGGAAGTAGTGGTAGTAAGCAAACTCCCTTCTAAGTGTAAGCAGACTTTTGTTACAAAGTATAGAATAGTCTTAAGTTTCCTTTCAGTGTAAATGTCTATTAACTGGCAGTTGTAAGAACAGCAAGAAATCTCAAATTTATGATGTGTACATTTAACTTAGCACTGTGGATTAATATTAAGCCATGCTGTTCATATATCATCATCAATGATGCCCTGCCTTGATAAAGACAAACTCAGAAGGATACATTTTTTTCAGTTCTGATATTAAGTTAGGTATGACAGTACCGAGAAAGTAATTTCAAAGGAAGATTGACTGGGACAGTTGGTTATGCCCCCTTTTTTTAGGAAAGAAAAATTTAAAAAATCTGATCAACCTGCATTGAGACTGCTAACTATTGCATGATTTTCCATTCTCTTTTCTTACTGTGTGCTGTCCTGTATGCTTTGTTATTACAGTGAAACTCAGGTATTTGTGACCTGTGCAGGAAAAACCAATAACATGGACTACTTGGATGTTTATAGACTCTACTGAAAATAGTGGTTTGTTTTTTTTCATTATGACTACAATAAGATTAGTTATCTCAGTATTACAAAAAAAAAATGTAGGGAATACAAGCCAAAGAACTTTTCAGCAGAAACCAATGAGTTTCCTATTTTACTTTTTTCTTCTCTTATCACCTGCTATGATTTGTCCTGTCTTTTTTTCCTGAAAAGAAAGGTAATCCCATTGGTCTAGGCCAATTAGTTTAAAGGACCCTAAGCATCTTGGCTAAATATCGGCCAATCATTTTGCAGTGTAACAGACTTTTTCTTTCTAGAGCTGACATACCTTGCTTTCTGGAGAGACGTAGTAGGAATGTGGAAAAATTTAGTACATAGATTCTCACAATTGTGTGGGTTTTTCTTTGTGGTTTTTTTTTTCCTTGTTAACAGACACTGAAAGCACCAACAGATTTGGTGATAGTTAAGTCTGATAACAGTTAAGATGGTAACTTCCTTGTGTTGCCTTTGCTGGTATGTATGTAGTACCTGTTCTAAAGGCCACATACAGAATGATGGCCATTCTATGGTTGTGGGCCAACCAAAATGAAGACTGCTGTGGTAACTGTAACTATTTCTGTTGAGAACAGATTTGTTCCTCTTGTTGTAGAGAGAGAAAGGTTTGCTGTAAAGGAGCTGTCACTTCATTGCCCTTACTGAAGGGGAACCTTTTTGTCCGAGGAAGAAACCCTCCCAGAACTGCTCTGGAGACTCTTGTCTCTGAAAAACTTTAAAGTGGATTTGTCAAATGCCAGACTTTGTTCAGGTGGAGTACTTAATCTTATATCTGAGGCACATATTTTATGAGTCTAACGCTATCGAGTAATTGCCCTGTGTCTGTCAGAGGCAGAGAAAGAGGTGTTATAGCTTGCCAGTTGTTTTTAGATCCCAGATCACCTGTTTGCTGTGATATAATAGCAGAGGGTGGCTTTTGTATCCTAATTACTGCTTGTCTTATGTATTAGGATCAGCACTTCTTTGAAAGAGTTTACCTTTGCTCAGGTTTATGCATGTCATTTTATGGAAGGCCTAATGATTCTCATCAGGGATCTCTTGTTTCTTGTGTCTTAAAATAAAATAAATCTATGGATTAACAATATGACAGGGACAGAGCTGTTCAAAATGTCTTGTATGTAGCCTGTGTTCACATCTGGATGCTAATTTTGGTTTTGTGCAACTGTGCTACAGTGACTGCAGGAGATGTTTCTAAGGAAAACTGTAGGAGCTGTGCAAGTATCTTGAGGGTTAATTGTAACGGCGGTTCTGAATGGTGGGCGGATGCATAGGTTTGAAAAGCTGTAAGCACAGGTAAGACTTAGTACTGAGAGAAAAACAACCCTGTACCCCACCAGAAATCCAGTGTTCAAGTTGTCATGTCGAAAGTGGGAGATATAGAATTGAGAGATACATAGAGCTGTCAAAGTGGAACTCAAACACTTTGACCCGCTGGCTTCTCTGCTGCTTCAGCGAAGGCTTGTTCTGTTCTTTGCTGGTTTCTAAACTTATTGTTCAGCTGTTACTGACCTTCACATTTTCTGATCTGATTCTTTTTCATGCCTACATTAATTCTCTCTCAATATGTATGTTTAGGAACTCTCTACCTTTTGTTTCCATTCTGCTTTGCTTCTGCTTCGGTATTTTTTTTGTACTCCTGATCGTGTGCTTCTGTCAGCAGAACTAATTTTACCTTCTAATAGGCAGAAAAAATTGATCATGAAAGAAATGTTTTTCTTCCATGCCTATTGCCTTCATGTTATGCTGCTTTATAATTTGAGTAATACTAAATCTACCTTTTAAAAGGCTTTATCTCGGACTTAATGGATTTCAAAAATGCTTTACTTTTTAATGAGCTATGTACAAGGACCAGATTTGTGCCTAAATGTGTATAAAAATTAGGTGCTTTAGACATGGCAGATGTCCTAAAGTAGCTAACTAAATCTCTAACCTCCTCTGGGTTTATATATTAACTATTTATATTTGTAGTAGTATGAAGATGTGTATCTTTTGTTACTTTCTTCACAGTGTGAACTTAGTATAATCCTATATACTAGTTATTATACAGCAGCAAACCTAAACACAGTTTTAATCAAAATACTTTTCCTCTATAGACAGAAATCGCCAAGAGATTGAACACAATTTGTGCACAAGTCATCCCATTTTTGTCTCAGGAAGTAAGTAAAACTATTCAGCTGCTAAAGTGCAATTATGTTGCTTTTCTGTTTGCAGATCAGCTAGATTTAAGATGTTAATTTTATCACAATACACAATACACAAGTGTAAGGAACACCTGTTATAGCTGAAGTGTGCAAACCCCCTGCTAATTTGGTCTAGCAAATCTGAGTTCAAGCTAGTGACAATGGCTCAGCCTCATTCATTTCCTGAGGAGAGTGGGAGTTTGTAAAATATTACCAATACTACAAAATGTTTTAATTTTTAAAGATGATAATAGCTTATTTGATAATCAGTTGTCAAATGTGAATCTAGTGAAATAAGTATGATTATCTTGTCTACATAATTTGTATTAAATTTTAGTATAAAAGGTGAGTAGTTAGCTCAGATGCAAAGAATTGCTTATGGTTACAAACCTACATCTGGTTTGAATGACTGTGATTGCAGCATATTGTGGGCAGCTGCTGTTATATTTTGAAGGCTGTTATTTTAGGTATGCCTTTTCAAACTCTGGAGTTTACAAAGGGTATTTGTAATTCTTGTTCAGTTCAGTGAAGCACTTCTTTTCTCTGTTTGAAATTTCAATAGGTTTTGCTGGGTGGGCACAGAGTATATATATGTTAAAATTGACGCTAGTGTGAAGTTGACATTATCATCCTGTCTGCTGAATTAGAAACTGATTATTCATTTACCAGAAAATTAATATTGAAGTGGCATGGAGGAAGAAGTGATCTGGCTGCCTTCAGGGCTCTTATTTGCTTTTGAAAAGGTGAGAAATAGGGCACTGTTACCTTTTTATCTTTGTAAGATGTTTTGTAATAGGTAGCCTAGGCTTCTGCAGACAAAGTAGTTATTCAGGTGTTTGTGATCCTGGTTTGATTTGGTGCAGTCAATACCTTAACATAAATTCCTCCCCATATCCCTTCTTCTTTTAATAGCATCAGCAGCAAGTGGCCCAAGCTGTAGAACGTGCCAAACAAGTGACCATGGCTGAACTGAATGCCATCATCGGGGTACGTGGCCTTCCAGGTCTACCTCCTACAGTGTGTATAACTTGCTTTCATATCTTACTGCTTTGCTATTTTAAAAATAAGTTTAATGTTTTGATATCTAACACTGTTTTGATATCTAACACTGTTTTGATGCCTAACACTGTTTTGATGCTCAATGTTGCTGAATTTTTTCCTTGCTACACACAGATTTTAGCAGGGAGAAAGTTAATAGTTTACTTTGTCAGAACATCGTTTAGTACTGCAATGCTGTACATAAAACTTTTCATGCAAGAAATATAATAATTAGGAGAGTTGCTTGTTTATTTGTAGGTATTGTATGTCAGTTGATCTAGTTACCTTTGCCTCATACTTTTTGTGACACTTGAGTTCTTGGTGCCTGTACAACTATTCATTCTTCTTTCTTTCCCGTTCTTGTGAGTGTTTCATGAATTTTAAATTAGCAAGCTTCTGAAAAGAAACTTCACTTGCTTTTGAAGTAGTATTAATTGTCTGACACAGTGTTCTAATAACCTTTCACCAAGATTGTGCTTCTAAATATGCTGAAATAAGTTAATACTACTTGCTTGTGACTGATTGTCAATCACAAGTAATTTGCTTTGTGTTAATGAACTTTTTGAACTATACATTCCTTCCACTGCATGAGTTCATTTCCCCCGCCACTAGGTCTGGAAAATTTCTCATGTTTTCTGCCCTTCCAGACTAAGTGAAAGAAGTAGCCGAAACAAGAACCCACCCTTTCTGATTTTATTCATATGTGAGTGCCTTGAGCGGATTCAAATTACTCATTTATCAATTTATGTTAATTGCTTGTGAGAAGATGCCCTGCTGGTCTTTTATAGTTCTGATAGTTCCCTCAGACACTTTGTAATGATAATTAGACATGCTGCTGTACGGATTAACAGTGCCATAGTCCAATGACGTCTACAGACAATGGAACCAGTTAATCCATCTGTGCTTAAAATTACATCCCAACTGGAGACGGAAAAAAAAAAAGAGTGCGTGAGGATTAAAAGAATGAGCCTCAGCTTGAAAACTCTCCTTTCATCAGTTTCTCAATTGCAGATCTGCAGTCGGTTTGCCTGTGGTAAGCTATTGGCAGTCAATTAGGTGAAATAAACTGGGAGGGTGACCTTCATTTCCTTTTAATAGCTTTTCCTCCCTGAAATAGGGAGCTTCAGTGGATTTTCAGCTTAATTTTTGTTCAAGCTGCTTTATTACACTTGACAGACTAGCTTTGCATAAACATTCTAAACCCCCCCCCCAATCTGCACTGTTTTTCCCTTCGTATCAAATTTTGACTTTTACTTAGTTGATTTGCTAATCATATCTTAGAAGCCCACACAATTACATCTGTATTTGTCACAATCTCCTCTATACTTTGCTTGTGTAATGAATTACTTTATGAATACCTGATTTGATCTTTGAAATATAGCATATGTACATTCGTGGTATTTGATTAGCAGAGATTAGAGAACTGTACTTTCTTGCGTTTTTTAAAATTAGTTACTTCTTTAGGATGAAAATGAAATGGGGAACCCTTTTTCATGAACTAGTTCTTAAAAAAACAATTTAGTAAATGGAAATAAGTATTAAAATATATCTAAAAGTGCTCTTTATGGTCTTAGGATAGCAGTACTTAGCCAAACCAAATTTTGTTATCTCAAGCATGCCATGTACCTCTTTCTAAAGTTGCACAATATAGTGTTTTAAAAGCAATAGGATCTACAAGTACCATATGCAATTAAGAACTCTTAATTTTTTTTTTTCTCTTGGTGGGAGAGGGAAGGCTCTTTGGACGAGGCATTGAAGCCTTCACATCTAGGTTTTTAAATTATCTAAAGTTTACCAGAAGAGATACTTCCCTGTGTCTTCTGAAAGACTTCTGATTGATGCCATACAAATACAAAACTGTGGATGAGGTAATGAACACGTTGAGCACAAACTTTCTTGGACCATGTAAATGCATGCATATACATAATGCAAAATTAGGTGTATGTCACAGTGGTCTTTTACAGTCTTACATGATCAATAATTATCTCGTGCCACACAATAAGCTTCATGCTCTGACATATGCTTGATTTTGTTTGAAAGGGACAGTGTGCATCCTGGAAAATCTGAATAGCATAAAATTGGGTTGACAATTCAGTGGACCTTTGCTCCCCCTCACTGAACAGGCAGCACATTAAGCCCTCTCCCCAGAGGGAAAGACACATCAGAAGCCTGTCTGTTCCTACAAGCAGCAGCTGCACTGAGAGTGAGCACAGCCCAGTTTGATAGCAGCTGTCAGTATTGTTCAGAGACCCGACTTAGTGTAAAGAACAATGGAAGGGCCATGCTGTTAAAGTGCAGTGTCTTTCAAGATAAGACTCAAAATAGTAATTTAATGGTTTATACATCTATTGTGAGCATTAAATATCATGAAACTTCTTGTCAGAATGCAAATAGGCTGGAGCAAACTTTAATGGTAGAAGATGCAATCAAGTAGCTTCTAGCATCATACTACCGAGAATACTTATGTAAAATAAATTTTGAGGATAGGCGGAGAGTTTAATTTTCCTAGCTGACATTCTTTTGCACAATTTCTCCTGATTACATAAATAGGGGTTTGACTTTTTCCCCCTCCTCCTATTCTCTCTTTGCGGGCCATTGTTTCCTGATAATAGATTATTCAAGAATTTCCCAACTGGCTTGCCTGAGTTAGAGCAATTCCTGTTGCTGCCGGGCCATATGTGAATTCTGGAAGGGAACAAAGCCTTTAATTAATGAGAGCAACATTTTAAATGCAGGATGATTTTGAACTACCTTTATTTTATATTGTTTTTTATTTCCAGTTTAAAAAGTGGTAGCCTATTAGAGGACAGACTGTGAGGATGGAACTCATGGAACTAGATTTCTTTCAGAGAATTTTCCTACAAATTCAAAATCCAGGCTTTGGAATTGGTGTATATTAAGCACATACAAAAGAAAATGAATGAACTGACACTTTTTTTTTTAGAAAAAGTTATATAGTTGCACTCAATGACCTTGTAAGCAGTACTATTCCTCTGTGTTGATGAATTTTTTTAAATAACAGTATTTAGTATCTTTAATATTAAAGTTGAATGAAGTAGCAATTTTGCTAGATAAATAATAAACAAACAGAAACCTTCAACTTATAAGCGTACCTGTTAACTCCTTGGCACTGGGTGAAGGGAGAATGCAGATCATGGTATGAAAAAAATTAGATGATTATCATGGTTTAACTTGAAATGTTTCTGGGTTTGGAATTTTGTTTATTCAGTTTTGGGTTGTTTGGGGTTTTTTTGAGAGATATGATCTGGCTGGAAAATCAAAGTTTACTTAATGTTCATGCTAAGTAGTATAAAGGACAGTTAAATTGATCTATCTTAGATGTAACCAATGGAAAACTTGTTAGATTTGCTTTCAGATTAATAAACTAGGTAGTTTTATGAGTAGAATAAGCACACACATGAATGGGAAATAAAAGCAGCAAACTGGAATCTTCTATAGCACTGCATTTTAGAAGCATGTTTTCAGTGTACCACTGAGTAGCCAGGTATGTCTTACTTTGCCATTTGAGGTGGGTTGTTAATGGTTCTGTGAAATGTGTATCTTTTGGATTGATGGTACTTTTGAGACAGATTGAGCTGTAGGCCTCCAAGAGGCCTCTCCACTGTTGCATGAGGTGATTGGCTAAAGGATTAGCAAGATGTGGGATTATTTTTTCTTTTGGCTGTGGTTGCCAGCTATCTCTGGGATTGTAGTGTGTGAAGTTTAAGAGGATGAGGTTAACCTCTTGAGGGTTTATTCTTATGAGTGTGTAGTTAATCCTTAGAAAGCCTATAAATAACTATGCTGTATGTTTCGTTATAAAATAGAAATAGAGCCTAGAGCATAAATGAATGCAAAACTTAGCGCAACGGAAGAGCTAAGCAGCTGTAACATTACTTTAGATCTGCCTCAGCCATGATCTGCATTATGTGCTGAGGGAGGGGAAATTGCCTAGTTCTTTTAAATTAAAAAAAATGAGACCTCATGAACTCAAGACACTTTGAGCTCACTTTAAACATAAACTAGCTAGCCCAAGTCTAAATTACTGAACACTGGCAATAGGAACTCTGTTTATTCTGTGGCAACATCCTAGATTATTCTTTGTATTTTGCTTTTTAAAAATAATGTAGAAACCTTAAGTACATACTAGGATGTAGGTGCTTTTAGAATACAAAGGCTCCAGACATGTGGACTACGTTTAAAATAAGTAGCAAAGGAAAAAGAAATTTGTCAGCATGGCAATTGTTAAAGTATCAGTGCCAAACAATTGACAGATTTTTTTTTTTAGTGCCACTAAGTTTTGAAGAAAAATGAGAAAACATTATTGATGTGTATTGATAATTTGTCCTACTCAAAACAGAGAGCCTGGAAGGTGTGTAAAATGTGAATACAGTGTTAACCAAACTTGGTTTCCACTTGATTCCCTCCCCTACACACACATGCATACTTAGTCCACTCTGGACTTATGGGGAAACAGAGAACCTTGGAGCAGCAACATTTAGTGTCTAAATGAGACTGTAATTTCCTGGAGAAGAAGATATTCTCAGTTATTCTGAAGAGGGGAAAATTGCATCCAGAAGTCAAATGTAATTGAGCTGCAGGCCAGACCTTCCATATCTTGCAAGCATTCATGAGTGGGTAGATAGAAAAAGCTGCATCTTGGATCTTGTTCATAAAGAAAAACAGGTGGCTCTCATCTAGATCTAATAGCTAAGCTACAAATCAAAGATGAGACCAAGTATATGGTTACAGATTTGTAAAGCTAAACAGCTTTCAAGAAAGGAGTGAAAGGGACACGGCTGGAAAAAACCTGTAGTTAGCTAGACCTCAACCTGAAGATATGAAACTGCAAATGCAGAGAGAAGGTAGTTTCTGATGAGATGAGCATGTGAGGTACCAACAGTGACTTGGTACCGCTTGCTAGATTACTGTCCACTGAGCAGTTGGTAGGGATATGGGATGCACATGTTGAATGATGTAGAGCTGTAAGTTATTTTGCTTTGCAGCAGAAGAGAGGTAAGATTAGAAAAACCTGTTTGTGTGGCAATGGTAAACAGAAGACCAGAAGAGCCAGTGGAGAACGTGGTTTCAGGAAGGGTTAGACAGATAGAAGCAGAGGAGATTGACATGCCAGAGGTGTTTCCTTCTTTTTGTTAACTTGGCTTCAAATGTTTCTGTTATTTAGATTTTTTTGGAAGGGATAGTCTTAGTAGAATGAAAAGGACTAAAGTTGTGCCAAAATGCTGGAATAGTACAGTTCAAGGCAAGGATTTGCAGAAGGTATGTTCAGTGAGCTTTAATAAAGATAATGTGGAAGGGCTACCAGAAAAGCAAAATGGGGATTAGGTTGGGTTTGCTTTTGAAGGTGGTTGAGGCAGAGGACTCTCAAGATAGATATATATAGATAGATA
>NW_010169363.1:0-2184 GCF_000695765.1 Mesitornis unicolor
TATATTTAATAGCTACTGTATGCTTTGCAGGCTGGGATAACAAATATTATCTTTTTTATTAGAAAAAAACGCCAGTATTATTGTTATTACTATTTTATTTTTGGTGACTAAAAACTGCAACAGGAAATGACCCAAGACACAGTTTCCATGACACCCTCGCACTCGAATCCAGTTTGCAAGAAGATGAAAGGCCCAAGCAGCCTTTTGATAGTGAGCAGCTAATTGGGTGTCTGAGAGAGGCAGGGGTGGTGTGTGCAAAAAAGAAAGCAGAAAAGAGGTGGAACAGCTGTGTTTTGGTGCATATGTATAATCCCAGATAAGACTCTCCAAGGGCAAGGAAATAGAGTAGTGCCTTAGTGAAAGGAAAATTAAGAATCTCTGAAAGCATAAATGTTTTTTGCTCTGTCTCAAATAGTTTGTGTTAAACGTGTCACGGTGCAGCAGTAAAATGTAGGAATGTGGTTTTTTGAATATAGATTTAAATCTGAGAAGCCTCTTTGGCTGATAATGGAGATGCGGATCAGGGTGATGAGTGATCTCCACAATGAATGATAACCTTCGAAGACATGGCAAAGATGATAAATATCTAAAATAAAGTGAAATACTTAGCACAAAGACTTTTTTTTTAAATAGATAGTCCAAATCTCAGGTAATAAAGCAGATTAAATGCTAGATATTCAGACAGTTTTAAATGAAGCTTATTTTACTTTCTGGGACTTATGCAATACGAAGTGAGTGCAGGCTCCCTATATCTGTATAAGCAGATAGAAGAAGAGAGCACAGGTCATACAGTGCTGCCTTGTTCATGTTTCCCTCTGCCATCCCACTTATTTTGGGAACTCCAAGTGTCTGGACAAATTATTTCTCCTCCCAGAGTGGGTGTTTTCAGTTGATAAACTTAGGAGCCTGTTACTAATTGCTATCCGGTGTCTGCTTTTGATTTGAGGAACAAGTCCTGAAGGAATAAATTGAGTTCTGGGGCAAGATGTGGCTGATGAGGGAGCAGTTTCTGAGTGATGCTGCAGCATCTGTAGGTGTTACAGTGCTGTTGCATTTTATAGCTCTTCAAACCTGTTGTCCAGGTGTTATTTCCATGCATTGCTTTCTCTTCTGAACTTTTTATGCAGGATACACCATCTAGGTTGGCATCCTGCAAACTAAGTGAAACAGTTGGTTTTTATCTCTGGAATATCAAAGCAAGCCTCTTTTTTTGAATGCAGATTAGAATCTCCCCAGTGAAAGCTCTTGAAGCCAAGCAGTTGCTTGTCTTTACAAAGACTTCAATGGTTCATGAACTTAAAAATCTGCTGCACCAACAGGAGCTGGGTCTGGGAGCAGACCAAGACTTTTTCACCACACCATCGTGGGTTCATAACTCCTGCAATGGTAAGGAAGCAGATACTTACTGTCTGAAAGGGCTGCTTCAACATAAATAAATGAACCCCTCTAAAAACAGCTTGACTGCCTTCTCATGTGCAGGACCTTGTTTGGTAAGGGCTGTGGTCCCGCTGTCACTTTTCCTCCGCAGATGAAGCCTGGGGGCTGCTCCTTGACTCTAAGAGAGGAGCATGGAAAGTTAATACAGCAATAAAGGGCCAGGTCGGGCACTATGGGAGTGCAGGTGGGCTGGAGCGACGTGTGGGAATTAACCCAAGGTGCCAACTGTGCTCCTCACAGGAGGCTGCCTTCTCTCTGCAATTTTGGTATTTTCTGCTACAATAATCCCCGTGGGTTTTCACTGGCTCTTTCCAGCTCTCTCTGCTGATAGAGCCTTCAATATTGTAGTGAGAATTTTGGTAAGTATTTTGTGAGAATTTTGAGAAATAGATAGGTGTTCCCTGCTGTCAGAAATTGGAAAAGATTTCTTTCTTTATGAACACAGCGTGGCTTTTGCTGCTGCTCCTGTGTGACAGAGCAGTGTCATGAGTGTCACTTCCCTGGAACTTTGTGCACTTTGCAGTTTTGAAATCCAATCTGGTGCTTGTGCTGTGAGCATAGAGCTTTCTTACAGCACTCCTTTATTTTTCTTTAAAGGCTGACATTTAATTTTTGATGCCAGAACGTAGTCATTACGTGTGTATTTTGAGATTTTGAGATAAAGTGGCTTTGCTGTTGCATGCAAGAGGCGGAGGGTAGTGTGTTCCTATGCAGTGGTGACAGTCCTGGGGATTGTCCCTCTTTCCC
>NW_010169363.1:2215-15844 GCF_000695765.1 Mesitornis unicolor
CTTGTACTAAATCTGTTTTATCTGAGATTAAATGAAATCAACCTGAAAATGAAAAATGGTAGCATGATGTTCCAGAAGCAGCAATTCAATTATAACTTTAAAATTCAATGCCAGAGAAAACAGATATTTCATACAGATGCTGTTGCCAGAGCCCTGCTAAAATGCATTTATTCTCATGAGTACTTTATCTGGGAAATGTTTAGCGGGAAGGAAATGTGGTATCTTTTTTGCACCTTTTTTTAACATCTTCAGAACAGGTGGAACAGTAACTGCTTAATAAGGGCATTTGTCTTAAATGCATCTATTCGGGAGGCTGTAGAGCAAATAAATTGGACACTAAGCAAAGCGCTGTTTAGCTACAGGGAAGATAAAGCTGAGAGAAAAATGTAGAATTCGGGTCTCATTTTTGCTGGTCTCCATCACTGTAATGATGTAAGTGCCTCGAAGGAATTGCAAATGGGATTTATTTACGTTGGAAGGGTCTCGTATGCATCCAACGAAGCACAGAGCAGTGAGTAAATGAGTGTTAGGCTTACAGACTGCCCGATGGACTTCAGAGTTCCTCAGCCGTACCACTTGGTAGGTGCTGGTGTTAGCAGCCTCCTTTCTTGCATGCCCAGCTGCATGCCACTGCTTTCTGGAAGTCAGGTTGTGCCACAACCACCCCTATTGCACACCTCCTTCTCTTCAGTATAGCAAATTTGAGGTGAAACCTGCCACCTTCCACAATGCTGGCAGCTCGGTGATGGCTACTGAGTGGTTATTACTGAATTATCAGACATCTGCGCTGTATTGAATCCCTACATCCCTGCAGCACCACCACCGTTGGTACCACAGGGGTTTGGTGTTGCAGCTGAAGAAATTCGGAGGTTCCCTCCTTGACTGCTTGTCCCATCTCTCCGCTGAGGTTCACCTCACTAATACATTAATGATAATTATTATTATTCACCTCACTAATAAGTTAATAATAACTAATAAGCCAACAATAACTTATAGGTTAATAATAACTAGTAAGTTAGTGCAGCTATTTTTGGGCTGTAGGATAAACTGGATCCTTGAAATTAATCCCTGGGACTGCAGGGGTTCAGCACAGCCCCAGTGGTGCCAGCACAGCAGAAGTGCTAAGGTGGATATTTAAGGCAGGTTTGTTTCTTATGTCCACGAATATATAATGGCACTGTTTCAGATAAAGAATAATTGTGTTTTAAAACTTGCCAGTTTGAAAGATGGATGGTCATCATATGCTAATCTCAGAATTTGTCCTTCAGAGGCTCATTCTCATCTGTTTTGTTATGAAAAGTCCATTCCCAAGAAGCGCCTCCTTGTCCTGGGATTGCTCTTCAGCACTGATCACTGAGTGGGGTTGGATATATGAGTTAAATGCGTACAAAGCAGACCTAAAGTTGTTGTTTAGCTCCTTGTGTTCACAAAACACCAATTGGAGGGTTTGCATCTTTTCTTTAACCAACACGTGTATGTTTATATTAGGGCTTTGCCAGCAGTTGATTCTTGCAGAGTGGGGGCAATTTAGTGTCATTTTGTTTGCATTTGGTTTGAGTTTTATTTTTCCTCCATCCATTTTCTAGATCTGTTCTGGTGCTCCAACTGCTGAAGTAGGTTTACAACTCAGAGTTAGTTTTAAAATGGCATTGACACTGTAGAAGCCATTCATCGTATTTTGTCTGCTCTTTCAGCAAGAAACACATCAAAAACTAATTCAGGAAAGTTATTTCCCCCAGTTTCTTCTACATTTTCTGAATTTGATAGATTTATTGTAGGAGTCTCCTACATTTTGGGGATTTTTGTTTAAGCGAGAGGAGCACTGAAATGTCGCCTGTAAAGTGACAGATTAGAGTAGGGAACAGGTGCTACAGCTGAAATTACCTTTTTAATTATCCAGATAAGGATAAGGACTGCATCTCTTTGCAAATAAAGTACAAAGATACAAGAGATCATTCATGTTATGACTTTCTTTTTACTTGCTTTGCAGGGGGCTGCATTTAGTACAAGCAAAACTAAACCTGAAACTTTCCTGATAACTTTTAGAGCACTGAGCAAGGAGGGAGGTGTGGAGTGATGTGGTAAAAGGTTAGAGAGGAAGGTACAGATTTAATTCTGGTTTGGAAAAGGGGACTCTGAATTGTCAGCACTAGATAAGGAACTGAATTTTCCCAAACACCAAGGACCAAACCAAACCAGGCCACCATCTGGAAGTGATTCTCTGCTTCGTTCTCCATATTGCTGCTATAATGAAATAAATAAAAATAAAATAAATCCAAGTCCTTGTAGTTGTTAAATTTTGTTATGTGAATGTGTTCTAGACTTTGGAAATGGTTGTACAGGTTTTGCGCTGATTGTGGTGGTTTGAAGCGACCTCTGTGTCCTCACTGCTGTGGTTGAAGGAATCACACAGAATCACAGAATCACTTGGTTGGAAAAGACCTCTGAGATCAGCTTGCAGCAGGACATCAGCTTTTCAATTCACCTTTATATGAATAGGAGCTCGTGGTTGTGAATAGGGGGAAATTGGATGCAAAAATATGGAAAAATATTGAATTAACATAAGCAACTGGTGTTTTCTGTGTTTATCAAATAGAATGTTTTGGTAAATTGTTTTAAACTTGCATAATTATTGTTCATCTTCAGATGATACACTCGGATATTTCTTGTCTGCATACTCAGGGAGGATTTAGCTGGAATTCCACGGTTTTGTAGTCTGATGTGAAGGTCACCACCTCGTAATTCTCAACATGTGGAGCAGAGCGCACACTGCGGTGTGTTTTCTGTGCAGATAATTCATCTTTTTCTTAGGTAGCGCTGGGACTGGAAACTTCACTTTGGGGATGAGAGTGGGAGTGCAGGGGAGGAGGGAGCCAAGTTTGTCGTGTGGGGGACAAGGGGAGCTGGGAGGGCAGGGATCATGCCTGAAAATGGGGCGGTTACTTATATATATATATATATAGAGATAGATATATACACTATATCTATATCTATATCTATAGATATATCTATATATATCTAGATATAGACTCTATATCTATATCTAGATATATATACACACACACATCTCTCTCTGTCTCTATGTGTATATATATATGTATATATGTATGTATATAAGTGTGTGTGTGTGTGTGTATGTGTGTGTATATATATATATATATATATATACACACACAGTGAAAGTCTGTAAATCCTCCACCATAAGGTACAGCTGGGCTTCATATTCCTGCTTATTCATTTATTTGTAAGTGTAGGGAGAAATAGGAGCAGACCGTAGTGTTTAAAACCGATTTAATGTGTCATGAGACACTAAAGACTTTGCCTTGCATTAAGATATGGCTTTCAGAATTTCCAGAAGATATAATTTTTCTCTTTAAGAAATTTATTATTCTGTGACTTCTTCCAAACCCTGAAATTTGTGCCATGACTTCCTATTACTGTGCTGTATCACATCTAGTTTAGGATGGATATTTTTGGAGTCTTTTGAACTTTTATGTTGCCTGATGCTTTTGATTTGTAATCTTCACCTTGTCCTTGTGTCCTTGTTATATTTAAGACTGAAAAGACATAGAAAGACTTAAAGCCAAGCTAGGGAGATGAGACAGAAAAGTTAAGCTGTTTTCAATGTAGGACTGTCTTTCTGCAGCGAAAACTAAATTGTGAAAACACACATTTAAATTGTGTCCGGGAAAGCTTTTGGAAATTAAAAACCAGGTTGCACACTGAAACAAGGACATAAAGTTAATTTGTGGTATTACTAATTTATTAAAGTAAAAATTTATTCATTAAGATAAATTATCACTACCAATATAATGAAAAATTTCCTGTCCGAAAAACCGTATTTGTTTTTCTTTCCCTTTCTGACTGTCAAATACTGCTCCCATTGTAGTAGTCGCTGTGTTTGACAACAGGAATATTTATTCTGTGAGCAGCATTAATCTACTTCAGTTGTGTCTATGTTCAAAGCAGCATTAATGCCTTTATTTCTCCTTGATGTCTGAACTCACTAATCCTGGTACCAAAGTGGATTATGGTGGCGTTTCCGTGTGTTCAGATGGATGTGCAACACGCAGAGAATTGCACAGAAATGGAGAAAAAAAGGGAATTTATTTAGGTTGTTGAGCTGGAGGTGGTCTCTCTACAGCCTTAAATCCTTAATTTAATTTGGAGTCTGGGAGTCAGTGCCGAATGAGGCTCAGTTTTTTCATTGGAAGCTGTATTTCCACCAGTAATATTTTGATATCTGTTCAGCACAATTCATCAGATATTCATAAAGAGCACAATTATTGTGTAATGCTTTAAAAAAAATTACAGGTTTTAGTGAAATACCTTTTGCCCCCTAATGCAGCATGATGCAGCAAATGTAGGCTTTTCACTGACACATTGTCTTTGAGAAAATGTAACAAATGAAAGCGTGGAGGATTTACTGAAAATGAAATAGCAACTATTTTGAGGAAGAAGCTGCTATTAAACATTCTAATTTGAAAAGCCCTCTGACTGATAAATATTTCATGTGCACTGAAGCATCCTCAACAATGAAATATGAATGAATGGTAGGAAACCTTGCAGTCCTGTGAAACGTCGAGGATTTAGAATTTCAAGTGCAAATGCCTGCCTAGGGATTCTCGATTATTTTTAATGAAGATGACACTGTGTCCATGATCAGCATGAGTGCTTCTGAAATAAGGGTTCATAGAAGTGCTGTCTTCTGAAGGAAACCACAGAAGAGCTCTATTTGCAGTAAATGAGCAGCCTTTTCTCCAGAGGTTCCAAAATATTTTATTTAGATTAAGTTAAACATGAATTGAGATTAAAAAAAATCAAATAATTATCTGCTGTTTTGAAGTAGAAATTGTTTTAATTGTGTTCATTTACCAGGAGCAGTAGCGCTTGCTTCGTAGTTTGTAAATGTTTTGTGAAAAAGCAGCTTGCAATGATAATATTTACAGAAGCAATGAAAAATCGTAATTGCCTCTGTCATTGTTTTAATTTTACCAGTGTGTGCATGTGTCCATGCGTCCTTTTTGACCTTTTTAATAGGTATAACCCAACTGGCAACAACATCGTGTCATAAAAGGAATTAATGCTACCATTACTAATTTCCTGGTTGTCAGTTTAGGGGGTTTTGTTTAATTTAATTTTATTTTTTCTCTGAAAAGTTTGCTCCCTGCGGCTGAAATTCCATTTTTACAGTGGTAGTGTGCCCCCACACTCAGCGCTCTGCTTCGTTCCTCCTGTCCTTGCGGTGTTGTCCATTGTTGCCCATCAACTACGAGATGTGCAGGATCCCTGGACTGTGCTTGTAGGTTTTAGCAATTATCCTGGGTGTTTTTAGGTCGCAAATTGTAAATTTGATGTCGGTCAACTTTTGATTTCCATTCCAGAGCCGGAGCAGTGCAGGTCTCAGCCCAGTCTGCTCTCATCTTCTCTGGCCTTGGCAGGTTGCATCGGGTAAAACCCACTCAAAATAGAGGGAAAATCTCTGTTACATTTGTTTTTTTCATAATCTACAGAAGTGGATGAATATTCAGATAAAAGGACTCCAGGTTTTCTTAGAAAAAGAAATCTTGCTTCTCTTTTGGTAACCACTTAGAATACAACCAACCAAAAAAAACCCCGTAACTCCCTTTGCAACCTGCACTATTCTTGCTCCTTTTCTCACCGTTTTCACAAAGAAATGGAGCTTTAGAAATAAAGAAGAGTGTTTTCAAAGGGCTGGAGGAGTGTGGTTATTGAATATTGTCATACCTTGGAGATTAGAGGAGGAATTTGGGAAATGGAGAGCAGGTGAGGCTGCTCGATCTCCAGCATGTGTGTCTGCACACTGAGGTAGAAATTAGAAGAATTAATCTTTCCACATCTTCTTTTAAAGTAATTGTATGGCTTTTCAGTGGAATCACACTGAGAAATAAAGATTTGATTTACCTTTAATACCTCTGTATAGTACTTTTGTTCAGCGTTATGTATGCCTGTATTTGGTGCTGTCATCAAATGATCAACTTCATTTTCAAATAGTGAGTATATTTTACAAAGGCTTCTTAAAAGCAGCAGCTTACAGTGAGGAAGGGCTGGAAGTAACACGTTTCTGCTGTGAAAACTCCAGGGTAAACTGGGAGATCTGGGACAGCCCCAGCAGAAAACTCCCCCGAAGGATGAGTGGCTGTAATGGAAACCAGAGGAATCCCAGCACATGGCCAGGAGCATCCTGGACACTGAAATAGCTGCAAAAAGGTATTTCATTGACTGAGGAAAAGGTGCCTGTGTGGAAACTAAAGAAAATCCTGCATTGTAATGTGAGGTGTTGTCTTCAGCCGGGTGAAATGCCTTAGAGTTTGCAGTGGGGAGAAATTGGGAGAAATTGCTACTGCTTTGTAGCATCCGTTTTCAGTCCGATGGTGTTGATCTCGGTGTTGGTAAGCAGCAGCTCATCAGATGAGCACATACTCTGATTTTTAGGTTCAGTCTGATTTGCTACTTAGTGTCTGAAATCAAAGTATGCTTATAATAATTTCAGCAAAACTAATTTTTAGAAGGCTGAAATCATTATTTTTAGTTAGGAGATACTGTAAGCTCGTCTGTGTTATGAATGACACTTGTTTACATGGTGTGTCACAGGAGTGCTACAGAAAACACCGAAATGAATTTTGTTCTTCTTCGGTGCCTTTCCTCATTAAATCTGAGTTTTTTCTCCCTTTTGGGGGTTGGAGTCTCTGCTCCTGATTAACACTGGGGGTTTTGTTTGAGTTTTGGTTCTTGTTTGTTGTTTTGGTTTTTTTTTACTCCTCCCTCTTTCATGTAAATGATGTCTTGCTATTTTTGCTTGCTTTTTTTCTTTTTTTTTAATTAGAAGAATAAATGCTTGCATTCATGCACAAATTGCTTTGAAGTGTGATAGGAATTCAATTCATGAGCCTCTCCTTAGTCTCAATCTTTATTTTTTCTTGGCAAACCGATAACATTTAATGGCTCTTTCCAGAACACTGACCTAGCAATTATTTGCTACTTTGAATCTGTACATTACTTTTTGGGGTCCAGGATATAGCATTAACTTACGTTGTGGGTGCGTTTAATCTCTTCTGGCTCACAAAGCGTAATGGGGAGAAGCCGTCGGATAATTTAGTCCATTATTTGCTTGCTCCCTGAGTTTGTTGCACCCCTGTTTTGGAAGCAAGAGGAGAAATAACCCATTTTCAGTGCTAGGAATTTTCTTTTCCTTAGCAAACCCCTGGGTTTGGGTACCTCTGAGGATGGGACTCCCCAGGCCGCAGGGGAGATGAGAAGTAACTGGTGCAAACTGGTTGTCTTCCTGAGTTAAATTTTTAAATTCTATTAAAATTTAACTGAGAAATTAAACCTCCTAAGGATTTAGGAGTGTAAGGAACTGTTTCTACTCTCTTCTGCTCAAGAAAGGAAGGATGTGAATTATATCAGAGATAACCAATGCAAAGGAGTTACGGAAACAGTGACCTTAAAACTCTTCTACTGATTAATACAAATAATATTATCATGAAAGGACTCTTGCACTTTTTATTACAGACACTGACTCACACAGGAAGCTACTTACAGGCAGTCTTTTTCAGGTAATTACTCATATTTTATTTTTCTCTTGACAAAAGTGTGGGTGCTTTGCATGGAAACAGCTGAGAACTGACCACAGCGTGTGATGTAGTTTGAGTTTTGGGTCTTTCTGAGCGCAGGCACTATGAGAGGGTTATGGTTAGGAAGCGCTGCAGAGGGCTGTTATCGTGGTATTTATCGTGGGGATGCTGATGGTTCCAAAAGATCCTGAAAAATGCTACCCTGGGACATTTAAAGAAAACAGTTGTGTAATGCCGTTAGCATCAGCCCATTCATTTGATGCACAGAGGTTTAGTGCCATGATTTATGATCTAGAAATTCCTATGTCGTTGTCGGGTTTTTGTTGTCCCTGATTCAAGTTGATGTCTTTAATACCTTGCTCCAGCCTTGGTGTTCCTGTGCTGTAGCATTTCGCCGAGCACAACCCTTGATTGTGTTAAACAGCTCAGGAAATAAAATCAAATGCACTCTGTGAGTGGTTGTGTCTGTTTTCTTTTATTTGGGGCTTTTAATGATTTTATTTTTATTTTTTCGACTGTGCTGTAAAATTACACAGCCCTAGCTACAATGTCACGTAAACTGAGCCACATTTCTTCTGCATACTTGCTGTATATTAAATTCATGACCAAACTGGACAAGCAAAGTAATTACTCTAAAATGGTATCTAGCTCTTTTGGCTCTAGGATTGCATCTATTTACATGTATTGGTCCACTGCTTAAATGTTTCCCCATTTTTAGGGAGTCTTCTTGACATGAGCAAGAAAACAACCCAGAAAAATGAAACCCAGAGTTTTCCCAATGGAACAAAATTTCAGGTTTGTTTTGCTCCTGAAAAAATGCTCAAATTTATCTTCTCTTTAAAAGGAAGAGAACCAACAAAATGCAATGAGTTGAAAAATGTCCAGTAATCAGAAAGTTCTCAACCTGAAAAAACCATATAAATATTTTAAATTCCACAGCCTAGAGGCTGGAATGAGGAATAAGTGTAGGGAGAAAAAAAATCCAGTCCTATTGAGAAGACCATCTGCTTTATATTTTAAGGCTGGGTAGCATAACTTTCCTTTTTCTGAAATACTGCCATATACATTGTCACGAGTATAACCTTAGTCAGGTTACATTGCCTAAACGAATAATCTTTTTAACATGTGGAACTAATTTTCTTAGGGTATTTTCTCCTCTCACTTCTTTTTTTTCCCCTCCCTCTTGTCCCTTGAAAAAGAAGACAAAAAATGTGCCGGCTCTTGGTTGCATTTTTGGCAGTTTCTCAGTTTTCCGTCGTTTTCTCTCCTTGCAAATGCCTGAAGTTTTCCAAGGAAACGAGTTCATAAGGATTGTGCTCTGCTTCGACTCCTTTCAAGCAACGTCGTACCCACTTACCTCCTCCCCTTCCAAATCCCGCTCTTGACATGATCCCAGAGGCTTTTACCTCCCCCAGCCTAACCAGAGCAGATAAATTATAAATATTAACTGCGATATTTTCTACCATCAAAATGAAGATCAAGCCTGAACGTCAGTTCTTCTGTGGTCCTCTGTGTTGCACAAAACATTTTGCTCCAGTGCTGGCCACAGAGATGCGATGCATCCCATCGCAGAAATTGATGGTAGCTTGAGTCCCAAGCAGTGAATCGGTAAGCAATCTTCATGAAGTTAAAAATTGCAGAGAGAAGATGTTTTCCTGCTTAAAATCTTCTCAGATGTTGTGGAGTGTGTGCAGCCATGAAGGTTTGTGTATGAGCATGTGGAGACACGCGTCTGCAAACACACGCTTGCACCTTGAGTGCCAGGAGGGTCTGTGTCTATGTCTGATGGTCTCAGCTTGTTTGCACAGTTGATTTTTTCCCCACTAATTCCACTTAATTCCAAGTAATCTTCTGTAAATTTCATAGGTAAAATAAGCAAAATCCTTCAAATGAAGCTGCCAAAGGAATCTTTCAAACGTGATGTGGTTTAACCACACTCCAGCAATGCAGATAATTTGGCAAAGACCAACTTTGCCCATTCGTGGCATACAGAGCTTGTCCAAGCAGAATTTGAACTGGGCTAGGATAGCAGAATCACAAGCTATATCAGTCTTTATAAAAAACTATATATATTTTTAGTTGAAGATGCTGCTCTGAGCACCATGAAAGCACCACCCCAGAACTCATGAACTGTGCATTACATTGCTCTGTCTACCTGTCTGATAAAGATATCTGCTGCTGCTTGACAAATAACGTCATGAAAAAAGACATTCATTAATTAAATCCTTCCTGAAAACTTGTTCTTTTCGAGCACCCACAGAGGGAGAAGGCATTAGTGGTGTGATGTTGGGATATTTCTCTTGGACATGTAGCCGAGTTGAACAGGGTCTGCAACACCGGGCTGCTGCTGTCATTGCTCTCGTCCGCCTGGGTTTGCCTTTTGCTGTGTTTTCCTCCAATTTTACTTGAGTTTGATATATGTATATTGTACGTTCTTAGAGAAAAACATGAGGCATGTCCTTGATCTCATGGGAACCCACTATTTAATGTTTCTTGGTTTTAGAAAATGGTAACAAAACATAATGTGATAGGGCTTCAGACACTGCGAAAATAAACTCTAGACAGAAGCCACAGGTTTCCTTCAAAACAGTCTCATGCCGGGAGTTTCATTAGAAAAAGGATTTGTTATATATTTGTTTGCTCACCACTTTTTAAAACATTAACCTCTCAAATAAGAAACAGACCCTGGTTAATAGCTGCTTGAAGCTCCAAAAGTATTGCAGCTCTGCTGAGCTAATGCGGCGTATATTTGACACTTGTACGTCTTGCTACTGCTGTTTTGTATACTCTTTTAATATTGCTGAGTTTTTTCATCCTGTCATTACCCAAATATGATGGGTAACAGCAGTGTGCATCCTAAATCTGCTGAAAAATGTGGTTTTTTTTCTTTTCAAAGTCTTGCTGTAGAGATGCTAAACCAGCTTAAATATCTTTACAGCTCAGTGGATATGTTGCTAATCCTGTATTTGTTTTTCCTGATTCTCTTTGTCTCTCAAAATGTTATTTTTGTCAGTAGGGAGATGGATTCGTATCTCATCTGGCAAATAAAGTGATGTGCAAATGGCTGAGTGCTCTGCGGAGCAGTTGGTGCTTGTATTTGGTTGGGACCTTGGAGGTTTGGGGGTGGTGGCTTTTTTGTTTGTTTTCGTGCAGCGCTGACAGTCAAACTGGGGGCTTTTGAAGTATTTTCTCACTGCAGTGCATTGCTGCTGAGTTTATTTTCATCTGAAGGAACTGAGAGAACAAACCAGTTGATATTTTGCCTTTTATGCTAAGCATGGCTTAGAGTCATCTCCCAGATTTAAAACTGAGTTGCCTTTGGCTTCAAATGATGAATAAAAGTCTCCTAAGCTTTATTTTGGTGCTTTATGAAGCTAAACCAAGCTTCTCCTTATCTCTGGCTCAGTGGGAAACCTGACTCCATCCTCCCCAGAGATGAGGGTTTGGGTGCTGGGCCCATTCATCACTGTCACACTCCGCCTGTGGGGGGAATTAGGCAGCGGTGGCCCAAATCTTTCCCATCCCAGCCCCCTGCCCTCAGATCCTCTCATCGCTTCCTGATTGATCTCGCTTACTAAATATTTGTCCTGTTGTTTAATGCTAAAAGTGAGGCAGCCGTGTTTGGGAAGAGAAGGGGAGGATTAGGAGCAGGAGTGATGTGCCCAGTGTTGCACTGCAGGATTTGGGTGTTACCGGAGGTGTTGGGGCCCGGGGATGTGGGGCTGTGTGCTCAGACCCTGCCCACCCCACGGAGCCTAAATGTGAGTACAAACGAGTGGGTGATAGACACAGCACAAAATACTGATTTCTAAACCAAGTCTCAAAATTTAAGTCAGAGCTTGGATTGGAAAACAAAAGTTGTTTTTGTTTTCGTGGATATTTTTTCAAAGTGGAAAACCTTGGTGGAAATCCACTTGATGAAACCAAGTGGTTGGAGTAGCTGAAGCACGGGGTACGTGTGCAGGTGTGTTCAGCAAGAGCCTGAATATCTGATGGCAATAAACTTAAAATAGCTGATGATAGCAAAAAGAGGGAGACAAATGAAGACAAGATAGAATAAGATGCTATTTCAGGGCTTGAGGAGGTGTTGGGAGTGGCGGTGGGAGGCTGAACGGTGATGGTTTATGGCAAATAATCCCAGGCGAGCGGCTCATTAAACACGGAGTAATTGTTGCTGCTGGAACCAACTCAGCCTGCTGCCATCTGCAAAGCACATTCAGTGCAACAGCCAGGAGTGGGAAGAATAAAGCACAGATGCAAATGCGCTGCGTAAACTACCACAGGCAAATTCTCCTAAATATTTAGACTATTTTTTGTAAGTTTGTAGAGCTGCTTTACTCTATTAAGTTCCCTTCACTTTTGGAGCTTGCCACTTGGCTCTGCTTTTCTATGTAACGTTTGATCCCTTTTTAAATTAGTGAAATCAGCTTAAATACAACAGGGAGGTGTTTTTGGCTTTGAGTGAAATTCTGCGTAGGAGATTTTGAAGAGGACACAGATTCCCTGAATAACCCAGGTAGTGTGTATTGATTTATTTAGTTTTCCCTCTTGGCTTAGGCCCATTGGCTGTGATGGCAGCTTGATCAATAGGCTTCTGCTACCCCCTCGCTGACACACACAGAGCTTTTAATTTAAAAACTAGAAGATACCTTAGCGTTTTCAAGAACTCGGTTACATTATAAATCAGGCAAAAATAGGTTAAAACCCCAGCCCAGTGGCCAAATGAGTTCCTGCTGGCACTGGGACTCTTATATAACCGTGTATAATGTTCTCTGGCATGATTTTGGGAGCCCATAACCATGGCTACGTGTTGAAGGGGTGGAGGAAGGGGTCAGCTTTGTGCCGAGGACAGAAAGCTCCATTCGCGGTAGCTGACAGTCTCCTTCCTTCTCGCTCCTTTTGATGTCTGCAGACTAAACGCTGCGCGGAGAGAAAAATTCAATTCATTTAAAACATTTTGCATCAAAATGACAAGCTTTAATGTATTTCCTTCTGATGTTTAAATTATCTTTTCATCTCATGACGGGTGGGGGGGGGTGCTGGGAGGGGAAGCCAACGTGTTTGTAGTTAAAGCAGAGCTTTAAACAAAGGTCTGGAAGAGGAGGAAGTCTCAATGTACGGACGGCTTTTAAGAGTAGATGCCTTTTTTTCTCCACCCCCTTCTTGGCTCTCTGAGACTTGTAAATGGAGGAGATTTATTGCTGCCCTTCCAAAAGCTTCATTTGAATTGAGAGTTCAAATGTCTGAAATTCCTGAAGTCCTCAGGAGGGAGAGGGGGATCAGGGAAAGTGATGATGCTGAGCGGAGCAGAGCATGCCAAAGGGTTTTCAGGCTGGTTTTACCAGTTAGAGCTGTATATGGCTTTACTGGGAGAAATTGGCTCAATCTGCATCAAGAAACCTCTTGGAGTCTCAGGCCAATGATTACACTGAATTTGGGTGAAGTTTAGGCTTCTTGAGTAATTGCGGTTGTTGTTGCAAATAGTTTGGAGAGCTGGCTTATTGTGTTGCTGTAATCAGGAGTTTTAGTAATTTCACAGCTGTCATGTGAAGGGAGGGACGCAGCAGGGTCCTTCCAGATGTGGTCATGCCTACAGATGTTCTTGCTGAGGTATTGGCATGGGTTTCGCCTAGCGCTGATGGATGTGGTATCCACTCCGTCAGTGAAGTACCTGATGTTTAGATACCTGAGCAGGAGGACAGGAGAAAGTTAGAGGATCTTGCATAAAATAATGGGGTTTTTTTTCCTACTTTCCAATCTATAACAACCTAAATAACCTCAGTGCATTACTATTGTGTTTATCGGCAACGAATAACCAACATTATTCTTGGTTTGCATGATGGTGTTCCCTCAAAGCTCTGTTGCATTGTGCAGCCGCCACATATTGCTATTAAGGCAGACAGTGAAGGAATATTTTAGGGACGCTTCTAGGTTTTGCAGTGGGGATGGTCCCACCATCCCTAAGGGAAAAACTGCCCTTGGAAATGAGAAATTTTGACACAGAAATCTTGGTGCATCGGGCAGACTTTCC
>NW_010169363.1:15875-20414 GCF_000695765.1 Mesitornis unicolor
GCAACCCAAACTCCTTCCAACGTTATTATTCAGTGTGGGAGCAGAACATTACCAAGGTGTTGTGTTTTTTCTTCCATGTACCCACTGTAAGAAAATTTTGACAACAGTGCAGTTGTCAAAGCGGTCCTTCTCTGACACGGATTTCCTCACCCATGCGCCTTTTGGAGCTGCTTTAATGTGATATTTATGAGAAAAGTTCTCTTACACATCCTTTCTGCTTTTTGTTGCAGAGGATATTCAACTCCTTTGTGTACACGGAGAAAATATCGAATGGCGAAAGCGAAGTTCAACAGGTGAGTCTGAAAACCCCTTCCCACCTTTGCTGCCTGCTGGCAGACGCAGCTTAGAGATTACATTTATTGTGGCCACTGTCCTAGCATCCAGCACATCAGATAACCCATCTCCATTTAGATTTTATTCCATTTATTTTTATTTGGGCTGATTGGGTATTTGAGAGTTTTGCATTGCCACAAAAAGGTTTCCCATCTGCTTTGTGTGAGTTCTTCCCTTAGAAATGAAAAAGCAGAGGCGGAGCTGGGGCCCTCCTGTAGTATCCCACATTAATTGAGTGGTTTTCATGTTGGAAGTGTCTCTTTTAAAATTGCTTGAATTCAAAGCAAAAGCACTAATATTGTGTATGAATGTGGAAATGGTATCAATTGCTTTGTGTAAATGTGGGACAGCCACAGCCTCATGCTGTTGTGGTTGAGGAGTTTTTTGTAATTTTCTGAGGGCTTTTCATATGGGAACGCATTTGAACCTTTAACTCTTCAGTTTAACATTGAGATGATATGTCTCAAGACATGGGCTGCTTGCATTTTAATACATGCATGTATTTGAAAAAAATAATTAATTGATTTAAAAACAAATCAAATGATGTCTTAAAAAAGGATATCGAAGGTACCTGTATGATCACAACTGCACTTTCATGCAAATCATGATGACTTTTGGTAGAAAAGGCAGCCCCAAGAATTGGCTTTTCCTTCCAGTGTAGGCATGGACTCGCTTGCACAACCTACAGCGAATAACCTGACCTTCTTCAACCACTATCAAACCGGATTTAATGTTCAGGAAAAACAAAAATGCCCCAGAGTGGGGCTTTCCCCAGGGAAAAGGGACTCTCTTCAGCCTCCACGCTGCATGTGAGCTTGTGGAGAGTTTGCACTGGAGCACAGGGCTCTGCTCCTCTTTTGTTCCAGAAGAAATAGGGTGGCTTTTGATGGGATTATGGTCTATGTAGGAACAAAATTAATTTGCAGAAAGTGGAATAGTTCAGGAAAAGTTCCCCTGATGCTGAGTTGCTGTTAAACCAAAACCATGTCTTTGGTGTAGAAGCCTGGTCCCATACTGGCATTAAACTGAAGTGTGTGATAGCGTTAGCAGAAAAAATTTTATAAATATAAGAACATGTGATTAATGATCTAGGATTTAAATGAGACCGTTAGATTGACATCATACAAATTTAAAGGAGAATCTCTTCTCTTTGTTATCATAAAAATGACAAGGATTGCGTTTAGGAAAAAAAGCAGCAATGTTCACTTTTGGTACTGCTTGTGTTCACGTTGAGTGTTTGGTGAGATATGGATGTGTGTGGGAAACAGCAGAAGACACCAGAGCAACGCATTAATCCCAGCAAATTACCCAAATTCTGGTATTAACGATTGCCTGACCCTGTAGATAGGAGTGTCCCAGCCCTAGCAATAGTTGTTATGCTGTACAGGAGGGTTTTTCTTGCCCTGCTTAGTTAGAAGACATTTGGTGCAAGCTTTTCCTGAAGCTACTCTTTTTTGTGTTAAGCAGCCATCAGTATGGATGTCATGACATGGGGGCAGCAGATGTGCTCTTATGTTGGATTAGGACCCTTCAACTATTTTTTAAAAAATCTCCTCTCTTTCAAGAAACACCCCAAATTATTCTTAATTAAGAAGAGCTGCTATGGAACTGAGCATAATGACATCCTGATCTCTTCTTGTAAGCGGTACCATTTTTCCCCTGGAGGTCCAGATATGTATGGCTGTGTATCCGAGTAGTTAATTTTGTATCATTTTTAATTTATACAATTTTGATGTGCGTTCCTGTTTCTAATTTGGGCATAATTTTTTTTTTTCATGTATCAGTGAAATATTGTAAATAATAGTAAAAAATCTTGGGTGCCCAAATTTAGATCTTGTAAAAGAAATGTATTGCTTGGAAGGCTCCATGCTGCTGGTGACACCAGGGTGGTTCACCATGCACAGGTGAGGGCTTGCGTGCAAAAGGACCACAAAGGGTCATTTTCGCCCAAGTTTAAATCTGAAACCACCCCAACATCTCAAGGATTCGCTGGCTCTGACGCCGCACTAGGAGAAGATTTTCCTTGAGTCTTTCTGGGTGGTCTGCACGCTGCGAATGGGCCATGCGGGCTGGTTGATATGGATCAGATGACTTTTGAAAGCCGAAAGTGTTTTTAGGAAACCAAGAAACTGGATTAAAACTTCTTTGAAGTCTCGACTATCGGTTCGTTCTCCACTTAGGAAAGGACGTCACTTGTTTCCCAGCCGCAGATGTATGTATTCACCCGAAGTAGATCTAAATAAGTGTCCAAACACTGTGGGTAGTGTGATGAATTTGGAGCTGTCAGAGGAGAAAAACGAGGCCCCGGTGAAGCATAATTACTGTGGTTAAAAGCTCAACAGTGAAGTGGATAGAAGAAGAATTGGGCACTTCTGTTTCATTAATAACCAGCTCTTTTAGCCCTAATGAATCACGAGCAATATAAGCGGAGTTTTATGAGTTCGAGTAGTCCATCAGACGGGATTGTCTTGCGCAAATGCAAACAAACGTAAGCAAACCAAATCCCCTGTCGCTCATTCCTGGCTTCGTCACTCATTAACATTTTCTTAGCAACTGATACCCAAAGTCCATTAATTACCTGTTTATGTCATCTGGGGCTTTTTTCTGGCAGACTGCTGAATAGTTGGGGGGTGGGGGGTGGTTGGTTTTTTTATCCCAAACTGTGTAAATAATGACTTTCAGTTTGTTGAGAAAGTGAAAAACTACAGCTGTTGGCCTTCAGGCCTAACTCTTTAATACAACTCTTTAATACTCTTGGCCTTCTTCGTGCCTCACAAGGAGTGGTTTTACCCTCTGACATGAAACTGCTTGCACTTGTAAGGTCTACAGTTACAGAATTACTACTGCACGTTACAGATAAAACCTTTTGTGCTTTGAATAAGTCATTAAAAATTGGATGGTGATTGCCAAAAATATCTTGGATTCCTTTCCTGGAAATTATTTCGGTATCAGAGAACTCGTATACAATATGAAAATTTAGTGGTGGGAACTAGTGATATAACTAAGGTGGGAAATGGGGTAGTTTTATTAGGGGAAAATCTAGATTAGCCATTTTCAAGGAAGTCAACGTGTGCTGAAACTCATAACTGTTTCTTCTAAATACACATATGTCAGCTGAAAATCACCTTGCTGGGATATTCCCGGGACTATTTACTCCTGTTTGAGTTCGGTCTCTTTGAAGAAATGCACATTAAAAGTAGTTTCCTGCATTGTGAGTGTATTTGCGGTGCCATCCA
Organism: Mesitornis unicolor; assembly: GCF_000695765.1. Taxonomy (NCBI): domain Eukaryota; kingdom Metazoa; phylum Chordata; class Aves; order Mesitornithiformes; family Mesitornithidae; genus Mesitornis; species Mesitornis unicolor. The sequence continues at coordinate 19,445 of NW_010169363.1, forward strand.
GAGAAGCAGGAGTGGTTTGAATGTGTTAAAGCAGAGGTGTGAGAAGAGGATGGTGGTGATTTTATGATCCATGTCCCTGCTGTCCTCTGTGCCCTGCAGGGTTTGTGCAGGGGCAGTGGTTTCTTCAAACCCAAGCAGGTTAGGAATAAAGATGTTAAAAATATTTTCTAGAAAAGGAATCAATGGATGCACAAACAATGGGAGGAGTGCATGGTGGATGTTGCTAAGAGGTCTTTTTTTTCCAGGTTCTTCTGATTCACAGAAGGTAATTTTAAAAACTAAAAATACTTACGAAACTCTTCAATGTGCAAGCAATGCTTTTGAGGGGCCCAACAGTGTTAAATCCCTGGCTGTGAGTCTGTTATGGCATCCGTGCCTGTCGACCTCATTGATAAATATTTTATATACAGTCTTGAAAACATGAAAAATACTTCGGCTTTCAAGATAGAGCCAGGAATAAAACCTAACCTTGGAGCTCTGCTTCACTTCAGCGCTCCCTGGAAAGGGAAGACTTCAGAGCTGCGGAGCTTTGAGGGGAATGAAGCTTTAAAACAAAATAAAACCCCTCGAGGGAATGATGCAAATGAGGGCAATGTCTCTGGGAAAATGAGAGAAACTCCCTGATGTTGTGATGAAAGGGTGTCAGTGGGGATGGTGACAACTGAAGTGCATTCCCCATGGGTGCTGCTGTAATAGGAACAGGTGTTACCGTCCAACCTGTCTGCCAGCTGCCAAAAAAATAAATATATATATATTTTAAAAATAGAGCTAATGGCTGCGTCGTTTGGAGCAAGCACTTGTTTCTTACAATTCGGTTCTGTAAAATTAAGGAGAAAATAAAGCTGAAAAAGGACAAGAGGAATGACGAGCAAGGCTTCCCCCCCCCGTCACTTTGTTTTTAAAATGAGGTGAAGAGCACTTTGAGAGCTGACCCGAGGATAAGAGAGGGTTATGTCAGGCCCCAGTAATC
>NW_010169363.1:20445-37880 GCF_000695765.1 Mesitornis unicolor
GGTTTATTTTAGTCTCCATTACAATGGGTGAATTTGAGCATTTCTGTGGGAGCAGGAAATGTCTGTCACGCTTGGTACTTCCCAAGGGTATACCCGAGCGCGGGATGTCAGCTGCCTGCCCCTTTTATAGGCCTGATTTGGGACACAGTTTTCCAGTTTACCTTCAAAAATGTTTTAAACAATTATGTTTGGGTGGTTTCTTAGTCCAGTGCTGTGTCCTCTCATTATTTGTTATCTTTCTTTTTGTACCTTTGAGATTTGTAACCAGAGATCTGTGGTGTGCATCTTGCATCCGTATGCAGCAGTCATCAGCTCTGGGCAGGGTAAAAAAAGCAGGGAATATGTTGGAAAAAATAGGGGGTTTTGGTTAAAGATTTTAGCTTTTTATTTGGAAGAATGAGAAGCTGATTTAAGCCCTCAGCTTTTATTCTGACAGGCTCCAGCGACCAAGTGCGTGGCTTTGCAAGGGGAATGATGTTCGTGAGCTGACGGTGTGTGTGTGCATGCATGCGTGAGCGCGCCAGGCGGGACGAGCAGCTAGGAAATCTGTAGTATTATTTCGTGCTGTTGTTTTAATCGCTGAGAACTGGAATGCCTGTTCACTGCCATGGATTTTTGTGCTCCAATGAAGCCCAACTATGGAAGAAAAATTAAGTTAGTTTTGTTAGGCTTCATCTGGATTATACTTCTTGATTTGGTGAATTAGAACCATTTGGATTTAGTCATTTTTTGAGCTGATTGATGTGTTACCCTTAGGTTCTTCACGTGGTTTATTCATTGTAATCACTTTTCAATGGAAAATTGATTTTTGGATCATGTTGCCATTGGTGACTTTTTCAAGTCAGCTTGTTTTAAAGTGGTTTTGATTGCTGGGAGTATTCTTTACTCTGAGGGCAGTATTTTTAGGGTATTTCAGACAAACTCAGTTCTTCCAATCACATTTATGTCCACAGGCAGGGAATAGATGTCTGTGTAGCTCTGGGGGGCATCAGGTCCCTTGTTGTGTTGGATCCCATTTAATAAAAGTAAAGTAATGACTTTGAGCCATTCAGAGGTGTTTTAGATGGGAGATGCAGTTCAGGTACTAAGCAGTTGCTTTTTATCGGCTTCTGAGGTATGGGCTCTTCTGAAAAACAGATTTGTCAGATCTTCAGGCTCCTCACAGCCAGGTGAAATTCAGAGACCGTGAGGTGCTTTTATCTTTCAAGCTGGAAGGTGAGGACTCATCAACACTGAAACCCCATCCTGTACAGCAGTCGTTTCTCAGAGAAAAGCAGAATTCCAAACTGTTGCTCTGATGCTCCATGTTCTGTTTCTGCTAATGCCAGTCGGATGGTCCTTTTTTAAGCAAACTTAAGCCCCTTGTTGTGATTTCAGGTTGGGAAACCAAGAAAGAAGTGTATAGATTCACAAATCTGTTCACAAGTGTTTCACTTGCCCAGACTGAGATGGGAACTTTGTAACCATGAAACTTAAATGCTTCAATTTAGGAAATTTGATTTCTGCATGTTTAAGACCCTCCAGAAGAAAAAAATTTTCAGGGACACATTTGAGGAGTACAGATGGACAAGAAGAAAGTTTACTGGAAAATAGAAAAGGAACTACCCAGCAGCTTGTTATCTAACAACTGGGAGCAATTGAATGATGTTGGATGCCTAACATGGAGGAGACCATTAGTAGCCCTTTGGTGCCTTGGCAGTAAATCATTCTGCAAAGCTAATTAGGTGTAATTCTGCACGTCATTTGAGCAAGGTCCTATTAAAACATGTGCTCCTAGGAGACCTGGCGCTGGGCTGCAGCATTCCCTGGGAACAATGGAGGCGAAGGCAGTGCCGTTATCAGTGTGGGCCTCGTTATTCGCATAACGAAGTAAATCATGATGAAACATCCTGGTGATAATAGTTAGGAAAGACATTTGTCAGTCCCGGGGATCTGGAACAACCACTGTGTTTCTCAGCACACAAATGTAGCGGTGCCGTTAAATCATCCCCAAAGAGTGCGGCTCTTACAGGGGGCTGGAGAGATGAGCATGGGGAATTAACAACACAGTTCAGCTCTGCAGAAAGTTTGAAGAAATGCAGTATTTTTGAGTATCCAGTGCTGCAGTGTATTGGTCAGAGATGATTCTCTTTCATTTAAGATTAATAGATGTGTTGCAAAAAGGATACTGAACGTGCCAGAGCAAATTTTGTATGTGCCTGATCCATTTCATTAATGTCTCACTTTGAATGAAAGACTTGGATCAAAACTCTCAGTAAATATTTCTTGTGAATCCTTCCTAGTAACTGTATTTACTGTCACATTTGCACAATTATCAGCCACAAATTTTTGCCTTTTAATTTTCCCCTCTAAGTCAATAGTCGGGCTCATTGTGAAGTTGCTGTTTCTCAAGCACTCTGATTTTTTATTTTTTTTTTTAAAGGCCTGAGAATTGTTGGGGAGGGCTGACAGTCTGTTTGTGTTCACTTTCTGAAAGGAGAGAAATACGATCAGCTGCTCTTACAAGTAATAGTGTAACCTCTAAACCTTGTCCTGATTTATAAGTGGCTGCCTCAGCAGAGGGACCTCTGGCAACAAAAGGCTTGTGGAGGAATTTCATCTGGGTGAGACAGCTGTCATTATTTTCGACCTGTAATAATGCCAATTACAGGTTTCTCATTTTATTGTAATTTAAAGTCTGTAGTTAAGCTGTTGTAGGTTATAAGTAGCCACAGTGAGGCTCGATCAATTTAAGAAAATCACTTGGATGATGCTCAGCTAAAAACCTGTGGTGTCCCTCAGGAAAGCAGCAGGAGACACAAAGGAAAAAGCAAAACCTGGGATGGCTTATTTTGCCCAAAAAGCAATGAGAACTCCATGAAAGGAGTTGTGAAATACTTCTGCACAGATCCATCTGACTGAGGAAGCTGCTGATGAACAGAGCAATATTCATGCCACTGTTCGAAGCTGCCTGGATCCTGAGCTTGTTCCCTTCAATAAACTGAGTTTTCTGGCAGATGTGCTGTCAGCTCTTTGCTCCTGTAGCAGTAAGAGATTTCTCTGTAAACGTGGTCTTCTCTAATACTGTTACTTGGGCTTTCCTTAAGTGTCTATTTATTCTTTAAATTGACTTGTGGCCTCTTTATTTTAATCTCCATCCCGTCCTTGTCAGGCCTTGTAAAAGCATCATATGGGAGAGCTTCAGTGGTAGGCCAGTGGCACAGGTAGAGTCACATCCCGGTGTCAGTTCTTACTGAAAGGGAAATTCAGTATAGTGGAAATTTCGCTTTCCCGTCATGCAAAACTCGATGTACCTGTTGCTACATGGTAAATGTTTTTTATCTTTAAGTATAGACCACTTTCTATGGCCAATAGTATTAATTATTGACTTTACAGCACTTAAGCCACCAAAACAGAAGTCCAATGAGCAAAGCAGACAACAGGTATCTCTAACACATGCAGGTTTTACTTTGCATCCAAATTTGTTGATAAGGAATGTGGTAATACAAAGAAACTGGCTTAATTTTCGTCTTTCTTCTTTTTTTTTTCAGTTGGCAAAAAAAATCCGTGAGAAATTTAACCGCTACTTGGATGTTGTGAACCGTAACAAGCAAGTAGTGGAAGCGTCGTACACTGCTCATCTCACATCGCCCTTGACCGCCATCCAAGACTGCTGCACAATTCCACCCTCTATGATGGAGTAAGTGTTAAATTCTGAAATTACTTAATGCTGTCATTTAATATGTGAAGAGAAAAGATTATGTCCTTGCAAAATAGCCTGTATTTTCTACCACTCTCGATAACTCTGAAAAAGGGGGAACACTGTACTCCTAAGGTGCTCCTTAGCTTGTCCTTGTATTCTTTTACATTTCTACTATGAGCATGTTTAATGAGGAGCTAAACAGAGACTGGGACTCAGCTGTGCTGGGTTGTAAAATGAAACAAAAAGGAAAAAAGTTTATTCAACCTTTAGCTGCATGGAAAAGTCTTTTATACAAAATGAGCCTGTATCCAAGACACTGTTTTTGCATCGAAACACTGCTTACCCTGAATAACTCTTCTGAAGCTGGTCATGGGACTTTTTTTTTCCTTTGAAATGCAGTAACCAAAATCACGAGTTAGTCAGTACATCACATGCTAAAAATATTGCATTACAGTTTAATCGAGTTGACCTGCTGCTGTTTGATACGCAAAGGTTTACCGAAATGGAGAATATAACTTGGAAATGGAATTTGCTCATTTTTGATTTGTTTTGGTATTAAATACAGGAGTTTTGAATAGTCTAAATCCAGGCAGCTGGTTGTCTTTAATCTTGCTGTATTGTACTGTGTATTTGCAGAAACTTCTTTGGGTTTCCTAATTGTAGGAAGGTGTGATAGGTCTGATTTTTCAAATAAAGTGTAATAATTTCTTTTATATGCTCAACATTTTAAACATTTACTTCCATATGTGCTAGAAAAGAACAAGAGTAACTTCAGTTTATGCAAACCTTGATTACAGTACATTTTCTTTGTTTATATCTCAGTCTGATTTAAAAACATTTTAGAGAGAGGAAAGTAATTTGAGTAATAAATACTAAAAGAAATTTCTGCTATCTAACTTTATAAGACAGCCTTTCTCTTAAGACCAGCAAGCTTTCATCTTTTCTGAAGCATGGCATTAACCTTTGTTTATATATGGATTTAAAATATTCACTGCGTTCAAATACGTGGTATGAACCTGCGTCTGGACGGAAAGGCCACTTGCTTGTTTCAATTGGCAAGAAAATAGGAAATCTCGATAGGGTTAAACCTCATGTGGCCCCGAAGAAAGGGGTTCCTTGCTGTTGGGTTGTACATAGATGTGGTGATTTTGGTGCAGTTCCTGCTGGATGAGGTCCCTATGTAAAATGCTGGCACATGTGGGGCTCAGTGCCCAGACTGTTGACACCATTAGGAGGAAGGTCAAGAATTCATTGAGGATGAAGACCTTTCTGCTTTCTGATCTCTCCATGCAAGAACCACCAGCCAACGGTAACACCTTCCAAGCAAGGGGTGAAGAGGAGGAATGAGATTTATAACCCCCTTCCCAATATTCCATAATTTTAATAAAAAGAAAAAAGAGGCCTGCTTTTAGTCTGGAAACTTTCATTCATTTCCTTCCACTTTGTCCCCAGAAATTACTTAGCTTGGAAGTCCTTTAGAAATTTCTTTACCCGTGGTGGACTTGCATACAGATCCTTCACAGTAAGTGGTTTGAAAAACGCACTGCAGGTCACAGCTGGCAAAGCACAGAGGTGAATTTGCTATTTGCAGAGCTCCTCGTGCAGGCTCTACAGTATAACTCTCAGTATTTAGTTTATTGACTTGATAACATTAAATCTGCTAAAGCAGTTACCAGAGCAGTCTGTCTGTCTGCAGGATCTTCCAGACAGCACTTTGGCAAGACCCTGTTAAGTATGTGTGGTTGAAGAATAGGGGCTTATCAAACCATCCGTAACATATCCACTGCCATCTTAAGGAAATCACCTGCAAGTCATACCAAGAAAGAATGTAAAAACATGTTTTTCTTGCAAAACTGAACTTCAGAGTTGTTACTGGTGCCATGTTTTGTTAATTACCAAATTGTCTAAATACTTTTGCCATAGTTTCATTTGTCATTCCTCCCCCTTTTGTTTTTCTTCTCCATGGCATCTCCCTTTGGGGAGATTCCCCATTTTGGTGAAAAATGTCGGGGGAAACAAGCTAAGGTTGATATCCAAGGTGGCATTATTGGGTCTTATGTTTGACACAAGCCTGCTAAGGGGGAAAGTGAAACATTTTACACGGCTGGGAGGTGGTTGTTCCTGAAATGCCAGGAGGGCACTTCCTGCCATTTCCCTGCTCAGCGTTGTCAGCTGCCTCAAAACCTGCCCTCAGCTGCCTCTCTCTCCAGAAAACAATTAATTTTTAATGGAAATGTCAAAATGAGGTTACTTTCTTTTTAAGCAGAAGCTTTCCATAAAAACTAAAAGCTTACTTGCTCGTTAGAATCCCTGTTTCTCTCCCGTGTTCACCTCAAGGCCTGGCTGAAAGGGAGAAAATGGCCACCAGTGCGCAAGTCTTTGCAGGCAGGCGCGTTGAAAATCACCAAGAGCTGTTTCTTTTTGGCCAGAGGAATACATGGACTGAGATTTTGGACAGAAAATACTACAAGTTAAGATACCTCACTTAACGGCCAGATTTTGAGGAACTGGATCACACATATGAGTGTTTGAATGTGGATTTAGGAATTGTTCTGAAAACACAGACACAGATATCTTCCACCTGGATATTGGGATCATATTTTGAAGGCTGCTGATTTACTCGAACGCTTCCACATTTAATTTTTGGACTAACTTGGTCCAGCTATGAGGAGGTTTGTGCTGGTGAGGAGTTAAGTTAGGTGTGCTTTTGCTGGTGACATTTAAAAGATGTGAGTTAGTGCTGGGCAGAGCAACAGTAACTACAGTCGCTTGGTTTAGAGCCTGTATTAGCTGCCGCTGTAGAAGAGGTCACATTGAAAAAGACACAGATTTGTCTGTACAATTTGCTATTTTCAGGAGATATTTTGCTTTGGGTTGTAACTGGAAAATGTGGTGTCCTTAGGGCTGTGGTTTTTCTTGCAGGAGGGTTGTGAAATATTTGTGTTACAACTGCTTAACTCTGTGTATTCTTTCTCTTGGTGTCTGGAGGTGTTTCGTCATGGGGCCTCTTTCCTTGAGTAAACATTTGGTGCAAGAACAGAGTCAGAAGTGCATTATCTTCAGGCTATATTTTTAAGGTAGATTTGAAGGCTTGTCCCACAATATGTAAGGTTGTTTATCACTCCGTGTTCAGCCTCTAAATGCACGCTGACATTTGTAAAACTGAGGGCACGTCGTGTTGTCAGGCGATTTCTCCATCAGCCTCTTACACCACTGTGTAGCTTAGTGACATTGCTGCAGGAATGCAGCAAATTTGGGTTTGTATTGGAAAAATCACATGTGTAAAGTAGAGATGATGAACTATTGTGTAGAGAGAAGATTTATTTTTGAGGGTTTTTTAATGGCTTGGTATCTTTATTTAGTTTATATTTGTAGTTAGCATTAACAAAATTATCCGTGTGTGGCCTGGTATCTGCTTGTATTTATCTGGAAAGTCTCAGCATTGGCTTAGAAGAGTTTGCCATGTTGCTTAAGATAAACTGTGAGAATAGCGCAGTTGGTGAGTATGAGTGATATGAAATAGGGCTTAGAAAGCACCAACTGTAATATAAAATAAACCTGGCATTTAAATTGCTCCTTTGTTGAGTAGTGAGATATGACAAGGAAAACAAGATTTCATTTACTGCTGCTATGTGGTGTTGGCTTTTGCAGTGAGGAGCCCAAATGAGTGCGCTTCCCTATAGCTGTGATTGCAGTCCATAGTGACTGATTCTGAATTCGTATGAACAGGCTGACTCTGCTTTTGGTTGCTATAATGTACCCCACACATACTGGCCTAACTAGTGGAAGTACTAGCAATCCTGTATCTGTTCTCTCCACCAGGGCAGGTTTATGCAATGGATCTTGTTTTGAAAAGTGGAGAAAATAAATAAATTAGAATATACAAAATCAGCTTGATGAGGCAGTGCAGTTGGTGGTTATTGAGCAGTTTTGGCAAGGAATTTTTCCACAGGCCTTAATTCAATAACTGTAGGTTTTGCTGATCCTTGCTTCAGATATAGCTGTTCGCATTTTCAGTTCTACATAATGAAGGTTTGGGAATGGGAATAAACCATGATGGCAATGGAAGGAGAGACAACAGTTGAGAAGAGCAAGCAGAGAGCATAGCTTTCAGACAAAATTAGGAGTGGATGGTACCAAAATCTGGTATCTGCGCTACCATCTGGGCTCTGTTTGTGCCCATGGGGTCAGAGCCTGGAGCCTTGCTCCTTTTCCCAGGGCTTTGTGCTGCATTTGAGAAGAGGCAGCCCATGGCATCGCTCCAACCAGACAGCGTTCAGATGGATAAAGTGCTCCAGGCAAAATGGATGGGTAAACTGATGGGAGATAAGGAAAATGGATGTCGAGTGATGTGCACCTTCTAATCCTTGAAGAAATACCTGCTGGAGAAATAAGGCTTTGTGTTTCCACACTAAAAAAGGCTCCTGAAGAAGCCATGAGAAAAGGCTTTCGTGCTGTCTCCAGACATTCCCTGTCAGGATTGAGTTGGGTGGTTTTTTACAAGACAGTGTTTTAATTAAAGTACCTTCCCTCTTTGGAGGTTAAATACCTTTATAACAGTGTCAGCAAGAGGGTAGGGGAAAGAACAAACACTGTTTATTTATGAGAAGTACTGAGCACCTGCAGCTTTCCCTGCACCTCCAGTGGGAACTTATGGGATACGTGTCAGGTGTGAAAAGATTTCACAGTGAGGGAGTTTCAGGAAACAGGTTTGGAAGCATTAGCTTTGTGTGGGGTTGTAACTTTGCAGGTGTGACTTGTGAGTGACAACCGGAATAGCTTTCTTCAGAAAGATGATGTTGGACTGAATGGCAAAATGTAGATCAAATAAGTGTTTTAGATTGAATATTTGCAGATGAAAGAAGATCAAACTCTTTCCATGTAAAAAGGAGGAGTAAGTCTGATGATGTGTGTAATGTCTGAGTGTTCATAATCTACCTGGTGTACAAATCGCCTTTTTCAGGTGAAGCTGTGACTGATGGCAGCTGGCTCTGGTAGGAGAGACTTTCAGAAGTAGTTTTATATAGTTCCAGTTTTGCCTTAAAGGTAACTTAAAGTTGCGTTTGCACAGTAATTACACGTGGAGACGCAGGAAAAAGCACATAAATAAGCAAAGCCCTGCGTATCTGCACTAAGATTACTTCTTTTAAAAAAAGAGGCTATAACTTCCTATTCAGATGCATTTGTGAGGACACATGCAGCTGCCTGTGCAGTTTTTCCAATGCAAACCAGAGAAAAAGCTTTTAAAGGGTCGTTCATGAACGCTCTTGCTTCTGCTGCTAACATATATGTTTCACGGCAGCTGGAAATCTGTTTTTGTTCCTTATTGAACCGTGCTGATAAGAGCTTCGGGAATGCATTTATCTAGCTTTGTGAAAGGAGATGGAATGGAGAAATATTTGTTGGTAAAATGTACTACTTGGCAGCGCTGTGCTACAAACATTAATAGAGCTGTTTGAATAAGTGAGTTTACAAACCTATTTTTGAAAATCATTTACTCCCTGACTGTGATACCGCCTTCAGAAGTGGTCTGGTTTTTTCTTCTTTAAACAGACAGTTAAATATTTGCTAATGCAGTTCAGTTTTATCGCAGCTCTCTCTGTGTTTATCTTTCCTCTCCGGAGCGGTTAAGTGGGAGATAACGGGAATCCCATTCAGTTCCTTCAGTTGCTGCAATATCTGAAGAGCTGCACTTCCAAAGGAGAAGTGGGTGGGCCACAGTAAATGAAATTTAAGTTGTGTTTGCTGTTCTTGCAGGGTATCGGGCTACAGTAATGCATGTGGGTTCGTAGAAAATGTAGGGAGCGTGCATAGTGCTACTCTTGGTGTGACCTGGCTGCGTCCATAAACTGCAGCAGGTATTTAGGAAATTGTTCTCCTGACTGTTGCTCTTACTTTGTAAATGTGGACCTCCTCATGAAAAAGTGTTTTTTGGAATAGTTTGTGTCACTGGGTCGCAGTCCCCCTTCCAATAATATACTTTATTTACATCTGAGAGCAAGTGTACTTTGACTTTTTCAAGTGGTAGTTGAAATAACTGGAACAACTTCTGTGCCTTGCCAGAAGAAACTGGTTAACTGGGTCATCAGTAGCTTTTTAAAAAAAACAGTACTCCTAAAAACATCATTTTCCAGCATTCTGTTTGGTAGGAACCATACATTTAAGTATGTAAAATAAGAGTGAAAATCTTGCCTTACAATCAAGAAAACGTGCCTAGTTGTGAACTTCAGAGGAAATACTGACGTTTCAATGTACTAACATAATTTCATTTGCATGTTAAAATCAGCTTTCAATTTCTATGCACAGAAAGAGAGGGAAAGAAATGAACCTTAAAACAACGAGGACCCCTCAGCAGCTGCTCAAGTGTCATTTTTCTACCCAGCTCCCTCATTTTCCCCTAAACTGCAACTGTAAAAAGAGGCTGATTTACACTGTAAATTCAGGCCGAGCAAAATCCAATTGGAGCTCACTCAAGCGCTGTTTTGATGTAAGATTCAAAGCTTCTGCAGATTCATTTTATCTCCTCCGCTTGCTGATCTCCTGCTTGTAAATCCCGTTGAAGGGGAATAAAAATGAGCGCAGCCCGTTGGGAATTGAGCGTCTTGAAGTTCAAAGGCGGCTGCACATCAGAGCCAACGTCAATCAAGCGAACATCTTGCGAGCCAGGCAGGGAGCGCGTTTCTCCGTGGGGAGGAGATCAAAGTGGGAGTTGCGGCTCCAGTTGCTCCCGCGGGACGCGGTTTCGATCGGGCATTCATTAAAGGGAATCTGGGAGGAAGGGCTTTTTGGAGAGAGGCAGGGAAAGGGGGATGGCGTGAGGGGGCTTGTATCGAAATTTCATTTCAGCCAATGTCTTTTGCTCTCATTTAATTAAGTACAAAAATGAATTACACCTACATACAAGTTGTATTGTGTTTCTGGTGAGGACTTCTACCTCTACCTTCTGGTAGCGGACCTCTTGAGTGTTGGCTGTGGTGTTGAATGTTGAATATTTTGGGCTACATCTCGGAGGAGACCTTGGTCAGCCATTGCTTTTGTCATCCACCTCATAGTCTTGTGGCTGGCAAAAGTGGGATATACTGGCAAAAATTAAGTCGCCTTTATGCAGAGAATAGGTGGTGATGAACGTTTGTCTGCAAATCTTAAAATATTAGACTTTTTTGATTTTTAGCTTCTTCCAAAGCAAGCAATGGGAAGATTTGGACAGTGTGAAACCTGTGCGGAAAACTTGGAAGGTATAAATATGTCATAGGGGAGGTTAAACCAGGGGATGCCCCTCCCTGGCAGTGCCCAGGGCCAGGTCGGATGGGGCTTGGAGCAGCCTGGGCTGGTGGAGGTGTCCCTGCACATGGGGGTTGGACCAGGTGATATTTAAGGTCCCTTCCAAGCCAAACAATTCAATGATTCTGTGATTACAGCCAAGAATATAAGCATTTACTGTAAATGTCTGGCACTGTTGAGGCTTTAATTTCAATTGTTGCTTTAATCCTGAAGATTGCCAAATAGGTTAGTAGCACATTCTTAATTGAAACAACTTAAAGGCACCCAGAAGCAGCACGTGGAAAATTCTCCAGTGCAGTTAAAATGATCACAAATACTGCAATGTAAATTTGCCTTTGTCCAGTTTCTGGTCTTGGTTTTCTGAGGACGTTTGCGATGGGATCTGGTCTCTTCTCCAGGTCCTTGTATCATGGAACCAGTCGTGCCTTAAAAATATGCTCCATTGCAAAATGCAGAAAGTCAGTTTTAAGGCAAAAGCTGCTCCTGAGAAGAGGTTTGAGGTAGACATCCCACATAGCTCAGTCTGGAGCAGTCCTTGCTCTAGGATGACAGCTCTGTCTGAGGGCTGGTCTTTAACTTATGGCATTTAAAACTATTGTTCTTCTGCATATTTTATTTCTATCATTTTCCTATTAACTGTATTCTCTTTTTGCTGCTTTTGTGCTGTAGCAAGAGTAAGGAGGGATGGACTGAACTGCAGTAATTTCTTGCTTTCCTTCTCCAGCTCTGCTGCAGGTTAATTGGACATCTATATCTTCATTTTCCTGATGGGTAACATAATACTGAAAAAGAAAAGGGATAAAAGCTGAGGGACTTTGTTGATTTTTGCATTAAAGTGCTTTGACGTGCTCCAGTAGGAAATGCAATGTAAATCGGGTGTTTATAGCTGAAACCCTGATCCCGTGGTGGGGCAGTTGAGGGCGATAACTTCATTTTTGTCTTCCCACATGCCAGAATTGGACCTAGTGTTCATCTCCTTGAAACCCCCTGTTAATATCTGTTGTGGCTGAGACACCTGAAATTCAGTGGCAGTGCTGTGTGTGCTAGGAAGGGATGTAGCGATACACCCAACATTTTGAATCAAGATACGTGCAACTCTGCTGGAGAATTTAAAGCAAGCACTTTGGGTAGTGTGAGAACTGCACGTCAGGATGCGCTTGTCATTTTGAGGGACTGTGAGCGGTGACTTTTGGCATAAAATAAGATCAAGAGGAAGATTCCAGATGATTTTGAATTAAACCCCAGCACTTACTGCCTGTGTTCTGAGACATGAATAATGTCAGCTGCTAACAAGGTATCCTGTTGCCATCACTAACAGATTTTGATGGGAGCACTGGGACAATTAGCTGACATCCTGAAAAGTCATTATCTTTAAAAAAGTTCATTCTTTGGTATTTCTCGGAAATATTTCTTTAGCATGGAGGTGTTTAATTTGCAGTCTGTAGCTCTTCTCTGCCTGGTTTTGCCCAAAGATAAACGTGCTTTTAGTGAAACCCTTCCTTTAGCCATCAATCTTAGCCTGGAGATTCTCGAGCCAAGAAAAAATCAATGGTATTTTTGATTGCTTGGTAGGAACTGTAATTTTTTGAAGTGGTTACGTTTTAATGGGAATAGGAGAAGCCACAGCCTTGATCCGAGAACTATGCTCCTGTGAAACGTCAAGTCTTTTCCTCCATGGAGAGGACCTGGGGGAGTTTTCAGCGTGCAGATTGCCAGTAAATTCAACAAGGAGAGCAGATGAGCCCATGCAGAGCTCCACACCATCACAGTTTGGCTGTTTTGGTGTCTGTAGCATCCCTTCTTGACAGCCTGATGGCCGTGGGGTCAGATAAGAGGACTTGTCTGTCTGTCTGTCTGTCTGTCTGTCTGCTTCTCTCTTCCTTGCCATGAAGAGCAAGGGTGATGCAGATGCTCATCAAAAGCTCTTTGCCCCTCTCTGAGTCTTGAATCCAAACACCAGTTTGCTGTTGATTGTGCTGTTTTGGATAAAATACCAAAAGCACCAAATGCCTGTATCCAATAAGGAACCCACAGTGCTTTTTGTAGAGCAAGGACTTCAGTTGCCTGCTCTTGTTCCTGCTGTACACGGCATTTTTCACGTCGCTGATCGCTCGGTGGTTTCAGCGTGTTGAGCAGCTGCAGCAATTAAAGATGTTTCTCCAGCGACGAGCAAGTTCCTAATTGAGTGTTGTTTGGTGGAGACAGGGGAGGGCAAGCAGAGTTACACCTCTGTGTATGGTGATAAGGCTGTGTCAGAAGACCGAGGTATGAAAATTATCTTTAAAGAGATGAGAGAATGTGTCCAGGTTTGAGAAGACATCAAAAAATGTTGGTGCCTCAGTAACTCTGTTCACTGGTGTATCAAGTCTCATTCAACTCCTTGAAGAATAATGCAGCTGGTTTAAGAAGCATTTAAGTATTTGTGGATATAGATTAATCTTAAAGCATGCCAGTTTAAGGAGACATTGTTTTTATTGGTGTTCGTATGTGGCAGTGAAGATATTAAAATTAAGCAGTTAGTAATTAGTAACGATCACTTTTTGCATAGTCAAAGATTCAATTTGATTAGCACTTCTTCAAACAGAGCCTCTGGTGAACTCTAGCTGTGGAAAATGAGTCTTCTTGTGACTCTGCAAGAGTCATAACATTTAAGCTGATGTAAAGACCAAAGAAGTCAGTGTCTGAGGTTTTGCTGTGCATTTGTACAAAAGACTATATTACTTATTCATAGTTCAGAAAATCATGACAGTGTTTAATAGTAAGTTCTCAGGAAATCACAGAATCACAGAATCGCTCGGTTGGAAAAGACCTCCGAGATCACCATGTCCAACCGTTCCTGTCTACCCACTAAACCATATCCTTAAGTACCTCGTCTACCTGCTCTTTAAATACATCCAAGGATGGTGACTCCACCACCTCCCAGCTTCTGACGACCCTCTCAGTAAAGAACTTCCTCCTTATCTCTAACCTGAACCTCCCTTGGCACAGCTTGGTGCCGTTTCCCCTTGTTCTATCCCCCATCACCTGGGAGAAGAGCCCAGCGCCCACCTCTCTACAAGCTCCCTTGAGGCAGTTGTAGGTGGTGATGAGGTCTCCCCTCAGCCTTCTCTTCTCCAGGCGAAAAAAGCCCAGTTCCCTCAGCCGCTCCTCATCAGGCTTGTTCTCCAGAGCCCTCATCATCCTTGTGGCTCTTCTCTGAACACGCTCCAGAATCTCAACATCCTTCTTCCAGTGAGGGGCCCAGAACTGAACACCCAGAAATGAACCCTATACTCAAAGAGCAAACTTCTCAACTTGTGAGAAGGCCATGCTATAATCTTCACTGAAACCAGAAGTTAAACCTCTGATGGAGATCAGATCCTGCGTCTGCCTGGGGCTGCTGCAGCTCTTCCCCGCAGGATGAAATTGTTTTGAGTTGGGCTGAAAGAAAATATATTGGATTAGAGAGAGTTTTAGTTCGCTTGAAAAGATTTGCTTCCTGTGGTCAGAACTTGAGATTTCCTTGTGGTAACCACTTCCATCTGTCTGCGGGTTTTGTTTCTGCTAATAGCTGTTTTAAGGGGCTGAGGTAGAAGTGCAATATTTTGTTGTCTGTTTGTCTCTATGAACCCCAGCCCTTACAGCAAATCTTCTGTGAGGACAGCACCAGAAAAATCGGCATCTTCCCATTCTTACTGAGCACCGCATTTGTTGAAGTAGTCACAACCAACTGCATTTCCATTTTTGAGTGGTGTATAGGTGTGAGCCAGTGATTGATGTGCCATTAATATCAAATCAGTTGATCAGTATATTTGATGGAGCTGGTTTTTATGTAATTTGCTGGTTTAGCCTTGACAGTATTGAATAAAGCCCTTTTCTGCCCAGTTTCTCTCCAGGCCTGGTTTCTGATCAACATTTATGCCAGAAAGGCTACGAGGGCTTTTCTTCCAGGATGGGCTTTGATGCAGACCTTGCTTGCAGTTTGTTGTCATTTCTTAGAAATAGGTTGATGGGAGAAAATTTCTCTGCTAGGAAGTAAATAGGTTTTTGAAGTTCTGGAATAGTCAGACCGTAAGTCAAATGTCATCCACAAGAATGTTAACAAATTAAATTGGTCTATGTAAATGATACAAAACTGCATTGAAGCCCTTGGAAGCTTCAGAAAGGTTTCTAGTTATTTATGACCCTTTTAAAGGGTCAATGCCCTTTTTAAGGCATTGGTTTAATTATATTTTATCATACTTAAAGCTGTGCACTAGAATACTTTTTGAACTACAGTTATGAATGTATTTGATTATTTAACCTAACCAAAATAAAATAAAACTTCAGACTAAGTTCCTTCCACTATTTGGAATGCAGATCCTAAAGTTTTGGTACAGAAAACAGGTTTATAATTGCTTTATCAGATCTTTTTCGTAAAGACATAAAGAGGAAAGCCTCTTCATGCAAGACACTTAGAATAATTATTTTTAAAGTGAAAGATGAAACAATGGTACTGGTGAAAGAGTCTTTCAAAGAATATTGTGGGGGAAAATGCAATGTATCATTTTAGAGAGCAGATGCAATCCAGCCGTGATGAGCTCATTACGTTTCCAAAATGTTCTTTTCCATTGAACCTCCAAAAAGATGTGTTTCCATTGTGAATGCTGTCTAGCTTCAGTAGACAGTGTTTGAGCGCTAATCCTGCTGTTGTCACTGCAGATTTGATGGGAATTTCAACACCAACGTTTCCAGGACCATCAGCTGCGATAGACTGTCCACCACTGTCAACAGCAGAGCCTTCAACCCAGGACGTGACTTAAATTCTGGTAAGCCGCATAGTTTGGGCTTTTTTCCTTCTGTTGTAGGGGTTTTTTTCCCATTAGATTTACCATTTCCTTGGCACAGAGAATTAGCATTGATTGCCATAGCAACAAGCTTTTCTTTCTCCTTGAAACTGTCACACCGCTCTTAATTTGAGATTTCGTGATTGCAAGATGATACCTGAAGTAATGCCCTTCGTCTGAGTGCTTTATGAAAATGACATGAAGATTTGATTCCAGCCTACCCTGGATAATTTTGTTGTGGTTTATGCACTTTTTAGTTCTTACTTTTTCAAGGCACTTTCCTTCCTGTCTGCTTTGACATCAGCAGTGTCAGCTGCTGAAGGGGCTGTGAAAAGAAGTTTCTCTGATCTCCTTAGCCGAATTCAGCTCCTGCGAGGCTGCGTTTGCAGCAATATGCAAAAGCTACGCAATATAAGGACGTCCTAAAATATTGCCTTTCTTTGTCCTGCCAGGGCATATCCATCTTGACAGTCAATGCATTTGCTTGACACACTTAAAGAGCTAGAAATATGCTTAGAACCAAAATCCATATGAATTATCCCTGAAAAATTCAGCTTTTGGTCCTCTGCTGCAGCAAGGTTTGGGTTTGTTTTGCATCCTAGTCAACTTGAATTAATACATGGATTTCAGGGGTATTTTAGTCATACTTTTTATGATGGATGCCTTACTGTTGTAAATTAGAGAACACTATAGACTTTGGTTGTGGATTTCATTTAGCATAAGTTTTGGGGTTTTTTGTTTGTTGATTTTTAATTATTTTTTTTGAGCACAGAGCATTAGCATATCATCAACAAATAGGATGGAAATAACCCAAATTTCTCTCTCTCGCCTCTCTTACTGTGTCCCTTCTTATAGCTTTGCTTTGTGGATTTCTAATGAAAATCTAAAAAGAAAAAGTAAAAAGCAAAAGCAAAGTGCACAGTCCCCATCGGTTCCTTTCCATCCCGTGCAGTGTGTACCACATCCTGAATGCAGGTGCTGGCCAGACAAGCTGATTTCCTGACGTACATCTCATCTCCATAATTCGTGTAGTGTTTTCCATCCTTCTTCGTTCACTTCCTATCCTTTGTTTTACTCATAAGCTCTCTCTTTATTAAAAGCAAACAAACAACTTATTAAAGTAATGTTTAAAATTACATGCAGTTGATTAATCAAAATAAATTTTGAAAGCAAGTTTTCAGGCATTGTTATAAAAGCAAAGCATTGAATGAATGTTCTTTGTTTAAGTAAAAAAACTCCTTTTTCTACTGCAGAAGATGTAAAATAAGTATTAAAGAAATACTCCTTTTTTTGGGTGGTGGAAAACAAATGAGCTATAGTTTCCATTAAATATTTTTATAAATTTCTGGTTTGAATTCTTACAGACACAGAGTGAGTGCATGTTGAAGCTTCTTGCTCTCCTGGCTCAACACCAAGACTTGAGGGCATCCCCTTCCCTTGCCTCCAGCTTGAGAGCTATGACAGGAGCATCTTAAAAAAATGGCATTGGCAGCAGCAGAGGAGAGGGATTGCAGTGATAGTAAGAACAGGGAAATGCTTCAGGATTTACTGACAGCAGCCTCTCCTCCAGCTTTCCTGTTAGCAGCTCTCACAAACACAGCCTTTGGGAGGAGTTTTTTTTATTAGCGAGGAAACGCCTGTAAGAGAGAAACGGGATGGAAAGCGTG
>NW_010169363.1:37911-86840 GCF_000695765.1 Mesitornis unicolor
AAAGAGTGGATGGATGGAGAAAAATGAGGTGGAAGCAGGATTTTTTTTGAAACGAAAGTTGATACCGGGTACACAACTAGTGAAGTTAGAAGTTTTCTGTAGATGAGCTGCAAGGAATACCCTTAGTCCTCACTTGCAAGTACAAAGGTGCTTGAAAGTCTGTGGGGTGACGGTTCCCACCTTCCCTTCCCCGATCCTTAATTGGGAACATCTAAACCACGTGAGCTCCACCACCCCCGCCAGGACAGGAGACTGATGTGGCTTCAGGGCAGGGCTGAGCAGAACAACACTGCTGTGGAGCCTTACGTCGCCCATGTCCGAGGCAGTGTCCCCGTATTGCTGCAGAAATATTTGGGGTTTGGAATAAGCTGGATGTGGGAAGACTGAGAGGCAGGAGGCCGGGTGTTTGTTTTGCGGGTGGATTTTGCATTGTGTTGCTGGTATCTGTAGCTCCCGTTTGGGCCATGACCTCTTGTGCCAGGAAAGCAGTCTCTGGCCAGAGGGATTCATGGGCTAAGGCAGTGGTTGGCTTCAGACAGACAGGGATATAAACAGACCCAGAAGCAGTTTTGGTCCGAAGGATGGTGCTGTCAGTGCACCAGCACCCTTACAGCGTGAAGATGGCTGTCAGCTTAGAAATGGTGTTTAAAAGTACACACTCAGTGTCATCTGGCCCTTGCAACTCTTAATTTTAATTCTTTTTGCAGTGACCAAGTTCAGTGAAACCTTAGAGGATACACTTAGGACACTTTGTCTGCACAGGAGCAGTTTCTGAATGAATCTGTGTGTATTTGTTACTCTAAACTAAATCCACCTTTGAAAGAGGATGAAGATCGAACAGGAAAAATAGTTTATCTAATCTCATATTTTTCTTATTTCTTTTGTACGTAGATCTAGTGAGGACTATCTGTCACACTTCGGATTCAGGTTCTACCTTAGCCTGAATTGCTTTTCTGCTCTAAAAAGCCAGAAAGTTGTAGATACATCTGGGTATTTTGACTGGTTTTTTTTCCTCTCTTGCCTTGCTCGTTCAGATTTAAAGGCAGGATGAAAAGCCACGGCTTCCCAAAAATCATGTCATTTCGGTTTTCCCACTGCGTGCAGCATGATGGGGAGGACCCCAAGTGCATCAGCCTCCTAGAGAAAGGGCTTGAAAGCCAGCAGTTTCCCAACCCAGCCTGGCCTGTCCATCAACCAAGTTGTCATCCTGAATGGGTCGATCATTTTCCTCTTAATGTGAAAAAAGCAAATTCCCATGAGTATCTCTCTTTTCCTGCATGAGTTTTGCAGTTTAAATAATCTGACCTATAAAATGCTCTCAGCAAAACATACATTTAAACTCTTGGTTCTTGAAATGTTAATGTTGGCCCGCTCTCCACGCAGCGTAAGAGAGTGGGGTTGGAGTGGTGAAGCTGGAGGTGTTGGAAGGGAATGGAATTTGCACTGCAGACTCTGGGTGAGCCACAGGAGAGCTCTCGGTGCAGCCAACCTCAGTTTCTAGGCTGAACAGTGTGTTAAGAAGGGTAAGTGTAGCTCATTAAACTTTCACAAATATACACATTATTTTTTTCCATTTTCTATTGGATTTTCGTAATATAGAGAGAAAAGAGACATTCATCTTGGGGAAGGGAGGAAGAAGAAAAAAATAGATGTACTACTCTTTTCTCAACCCTGAAAATATAATGCTTTTGCCATTTATTTTTTCTTATACTAGGTAACTTTTTATTTTTTTAACGCCTTGAAAGGGTTTTATCTTGGTTTGAGTTTTCCATTTGGATTGCTCTTAGCCATTACTACAAAATAGATAAGAAGAGAGTCTTTTTTCTTCAGACTTCATCACAGGCTTTGGTCAGTTGATGAAGAGATCTGTCCTCACTGCTATGAATAGTCCTTTACTTATTAGACGACAAAACCTTACCCAGAGCCAGTGCCTTGCATTATCAAGATTCCTTGGGGTTTTTTCCTTTTTGAATAAACAGGAACCCAGTAAATCTTTCTCCTCCTCATCCTTCAAAGCACTGGAATATCCGTTCCAAGTCAGGCAGCTTTAGCAGAGTGCCCTTCCCCTGCAATATGCAGAGATGGTGCCCAGTTGTCAATAAATTTTGTCTGTTCTTTATTCAAAGTGTGGATCATTTAAGATGTGGAGTGCCTTGGCTAGATTCCCTATATTGCCATAATTTAAATTGTTAGTTCAGGTGAATTAAAATAGTTGGGAGGTACTTGAGCAGAAGACTTAATACTCCCCTTCCAAATCCCTTTAATCAAGGAAACTGGGCTCATTCCTTAAAATGAAAGGGTTTTTACTTCTTTCCCCTCCAGAGTCCAAAGAGTGCTCGAGGAGTGAGCTGGGCTCTGGCCTGGCTCCTGCCAGCAGCAGAATTTAAATTGGGTCTGAGCTGCGGAGCCTTTTCTTGCTGGCGAAAAGGCGTGAACCAGAGTATGGCTTGACCCAGAGAATCCTGGACCACATCTGTGGCTCTGGAGAGGCAGAGAACGTCTTTCCTTGCAAAATAAGCACATCCGCTCTCTGTTGTTGTTTCTGGGAAGCACTAAAGTGTCTTCTTGATGATTATTTTTAGTGGAGGTGCTTGTCAGAGAAGAACTGCAGTATACGTGTTGCGCAGAAAATTCAACTTTCCTTTCTTCCGTGAGGTCTGCAGCTCGATAAATGTGATGCTGAAGATGAGGACCGGAAGAAAATTTTCTATAATGAGCAATTATCCTCAGTCGTTCCTTTTTTTTTTTTTCCACTGACTGTTTGTGCTGTTCTTTGAAGATTAATTAGTTAATGATTTGACTACGCTTTGAAGATGGAAAGTGGTATCTAGAAGTGCTAAGTGTTATCATATCGCGTTCCCTTTGAAGTTTTATAAACTCTATCACATAGGGCTTTTCTTCTAAAAGTCCTTTTTGCCATGTGAGATATTTATAATTAGAGAGAATGATCATTTCAACTACTCTCATGTTAATACTTCCCAACTTTTTCTGTCTGCTGCCAAATTTGGAGTCAGAGTGGAGGGACAGAGGTTTCGGAGCTCCCAGTTGGCCGTTTATCTATCCCCAGTCTGTGTCTGGGATTAAGGGAAACCACTAAGATTTGTGTGTTTATAGGACTTGGACTCTTGGCTTCTTCCAGGTGGTGTGATATCAAGGCTGGGTCTTTATTTAGTGATGTTCACTTTAGGAAAGCAAAATTTTAGCTGTACTTAGTAATGCAAAATATTTTGTAATTTATGTTAGAACAGGGAGATAGATAACTTCTTGTGCTTGCAAAAATCACTCGAACCTGAGCAGAAAATGAAAAAATAGATTAGTTTTTGAGTTAAAATGAGAACCACAGGTAAAGTATATGGAGCCTAGAAAGCGAGTACCAGTGATGTGCCCTACAGACATTTCTGCTGGTGCTGCCAGGGGTGTAACGTTGACAAATTTAGCCTTCAGCTATAGGCTAGGCTTGCCTTACTGTGTGCTTTTTTGTTGTCTTTTGCTTGTGCAACCTGTCCAGGGTCTGTATTTGCTCAAAGAAGGAGCTGGACATAAAGTGCAAGCAACTGAGGGAGTGGAAAGTTTGGGGTAAGTGAGGTTGGGCTAAAAAAGAGCAGTGGCTGTGTCTTGGCAGGGACCGAGAAATGAGGAAATATCTGCAGGGCATGCTTACAGCTTCAGTGGATGGAAAATAAGAGTGCACTTAAAGAGGAAAAGTATGTCTTTTCCATCCATGGCTTTTCTGCTGGGAGATTGGCTACTGTGGTCATAGGAAAAAGAGAAAATAATTTAAAAGAAGAGTTAGGGTAAAACTGGTAGTCTCTGGGGAAGGCATTGGTGAACATGGGCAGAACTTTGTGCAAAGGAGGGACAGCAAAGAGAGGCACCGAAGCTGCAAGGAGTTCATGTGAAGTTCAAAACCAGTTGTTTTATGGGAAAAATGAACAATGTAAATCCATAGGGAAATAAATACAAACCGTGGCCTTGTGGGAATGAGAAGTTTATCTTGAATATAGCCATGATTGGAAAAACCCCCACACATTTAATTATAAATGCCCTTATGTTAATGCTGTCGGTGAAATTAAACAGGACAGGTTATTTCACCCAGGCTTTAACACTGTGTTCACATGTCTGGTTTGAAAATATATTTTTCAAGTTCTGTAACCCTTAACAAAAACTTAAATACCAGAAATTCAGCCTCTTTATATGAAACAAACCAACTGTTTTTAAATTAAAATTAATTTTTTTTATTAAAAACTGACTTTTTCCACGGTACCTAAATTTGGCGATATTAACATTTCAGATTGCTTTGTGTCCCTGCGTCACAGAAACCGTTGTCTGTGACCAAAGAAACCTGCTCAAATCGGGAATGGTGCTGTGAAACTGGTGTCGTATCAGGTGTAAAACCAAAACTAGGACATAGGGAAAATTCAGGGGGAACTTGAGTGAAGCAAGCAATATTTGCTGCAGGATAGTGGCTTTTAGAGGGTAATTGTGCTGGGCTGGATGTGGAGAGAGCATCAGACTGGGAAACCCGAGTAAGTGGGAAGCTGTTGAGGATCTTGAACTCAAACTCTGCTCTAGGTGGATGTTCTGTTGGAGAGTGTCTGGCTAAGGTTTGAAAGGCGCCCGGCAGTGACCCAAATACTGGTGTATTTGATAGTGAATGAGATCCAGGAGATGAAACTGTCTGGCCTCTTTTCAGTGTTGATCCTAAGGGAAATGCTGACAGTAAATGCTCAGCAAAAGGGGAAGCTCTGTAAATGAGCGCTCCTCTCTGCCAGTTCTGGCTACTTTTATAAACAAAGAACATGAAAGGAGAAATGGCAAGGAAATACTTTTTAAAAATCTTTAATGCATTTTAAGCTGGTATGATCCATTTTAACTGGACTCAGGGTGCTCAGGATTTTCACAATATCCATGCACTCTTGTTGTAGCTTGGTGGTAATAATATAAATAAATAAAAAAAATTATAAACATCTTTCTAAGTTATTAGCACAGATGGTCTAAGTCCTGGGTAGCTGCTCTATTTCGTTGTTGGTTGTGGTAGTTTTTTGTATTTGCACTACTGTAGTCAGTTTTGTGAATATCCCTAAGCTTTAGCTTTTTAATAGGAAAGTAAGCACATTTTAAAGAGAATGAACATGGCCAATAACCTACGGGGGAGTTGAGATCTGTACCCTGCGGTTATATCCTGATCTCAGCTACTGCTTGGCTGTACAATTTGGGAACATGTCATTGACCTTTTTGTTCTTCACTTGTTGTTGTCCCTGCAATGAGTGAGTAATGATCACCTGCCACCGAGGAGCTGGAGACACTTGGAGGAACGTTGCTATGCAGCTGCTGAGCACTGTTATTATCATTCTTTCTGAATTTTATGGTCTTGAAAATGGGGACCTGGTGGAGATGCTAAGGGTGAGGATGGGTGACACCAGCATGGAGCCAGCACCCACCAGGTAGTGCTTGGAGAGCGTGGCCATGGCGTAACCCTTTGAGGGCAGATGTTGTATTTTCCCTGAAAGGTGGCTATTTCTCCTAGCAAACAACACACAGCAGACCCACAGCCCTGTTAATTATGGCGCAGGGATAATGAGAAACTTGGGTAAATTCTAGAGTCCCAAAAGCTTTACCAATCTACCCTTGCACAAACAGGAGAGTGCGACGAACAAAGAGGAAAGATTCTCATTTTACTTTATTTTATTTTTAACCTTTTCAGCTGTTTCTGTATGGTGAGTTTTTCCTTGACTACACTTGCATGTTAAACTATTTTTGCTAAATGTTTACACAAACATTTTTAAACAGATGCCAGAACAGGTAATGTAACAGATTGGGTTACAGAGCTGCAAGCAGCAAGCCTGTTTAATATCTGGCAGTTATTTCAGTATAAAGAACGCAATTATTTTAACATTAGGGTTTTTTCTGTATGAAAACAATGTGGACAATGTGTTTATCATTACATGTAAATGTATGTATGTATAGATATTAAATATAATTGCCTTAATCTCTTCCTTCCTTGCTCCTGCCTTGGTTTCTTGGGTTGCAGTTACACTTTAGAGATTCAGGAATTGTCATCACATATTAAACAAAATCCGTCAAGTCTAGCATTAAGTTTCCAGAAGACTTCATCTGTTTGTAAATCAGACATGAAGATCTATCCATCCTCAAATAAATGTAATTGTGGTTGGTGTTGGGACCCTGGTTATTCTTTTCCAAGCTCATACGCAAGTGGCCATGAATAAACATACTTCCAAATTTGACCTCCCTTTGTAACTCTATTTCATTTTTCATTTCTCCTCTCCAACCTTCAGTTCTTGCTGATAATCTGAAGTCCAACCCAGGAATTAAATGGCAGTATTTCAGCTCAGAAGAAGGCATTTTCACCGTTTTCCCAGCCCACAAGTTCCGGTGCAAAGGCAACTATGAACACCGCAGCAGGTATAATTTGCAATTTAGTAGGAAAAGAACTAACACTGGATTCCTTGAGCACTGATTTCATTTCAGCATTACGCTTTGCCAAGATGACAACATTCATGAGTAACTTTTAATGGGGTCCCTTGGGTTTTCTTAGGTTTGTTTTTTAAAGCACCAGTTTTCACTCTTAAAAAACTTTGAAGTAAAATCAAATTACACACAGGTTCCTCACCTCTCCCAAATCAAATAAGCTTTAAATAGCAGTAACTTGTAAATTGTAGGTCAGCCCATGGGCAGAATTTGTCTCCTATTTGACTCATACTTGACCCCCGTTAATAAAGCAGTGAAAATGTATTTTACTGATTTGGCAATGCAGTGCTTTGGGGAGGAGACTGGAAAGGGCATTTTTGCAGTCTCCATGCAAGGTTCAAGTGGCACGTTGTGGGCAGAGGAGACGCAGCAATAGTGGGAGCTTTCTGCTGAGAAAACCATAGAAAAAGGATCAAATGGTGATGGGTTTTTTTTTTTTGCTCAGGGGAATATTCTGGTTCTGTGTGCATGAAGCAGAGCAGTTGCAGTATTTTTTTGCTAGCCTTTGCTGTCAAAATTATGGGACTCATCAAGAGTGGAATTTTCTGAGAAGGTGGTCTTAGTATCTCTGGTCACACATGGCTAATTGCCCCCGTTAATTAGTCTATGCGGAGGAAGCATTGGCCCATCCCAGTACATTTCTACACAGCTGAGTGTACAGAGACAAGGTGTTTTGGTTACCTGTCAGCATTGAGCAATCCAATGTTTCCAGATGTTATCTGCTGTGTGTCATCAAGGCTGGGAGCGTCTGGGCTTGAGGAAGTTTTCTGTGGTCTTGGAAAGGTGCGGTCTGAAGACACGAGAGTTGGGGGTACCCAAGTCTCCATCAGAATTTTGACACTAAAACCATTGGTGATTGCATCCCAATCTTTTAATCTTGGTCACAGTTTCTCCATGGCTAAATAAGGGCTATCTTTTTGCTAATATTTACTTCAGAGAGTAGTTTGGATGGATTAATTAGTTAATACTTAAGTGCTTTGAAGATCAAAGGCCCTATTTAAGTTCTAGTTATTAATACCAGTGTCAAGCTGCAGGCTGTTTTACAATTAAGGACTGATTTGTGCCAGTTGTTTATTGTCGTGCCTTGTCTAAAATCTTCTGCATTTTCCTCTTAATAAGATTTCTGTGGCTGCCTTTGATATAATAAATTTAGATCACAAAACTTACACTTAACTCTAACTAGTTTTGGGTCTGGACTAAAGAGGGAAGAGGGTCTTGGGTTTTTTAAATTCTTCCTTGCTGAAGACCATCTTAATTTGTTCCAGGTTGAAACCTTGGCACACAAGCTTGTGAAATCTTTCACACGTCTCTCAGAGTATTGAACTGGATCTGAGCTCTGCTTCCCCAAAAATACTGATGTTATATTTGATGTTAGCACACACAGACACACGGCAGCACAAAGAGCCTTCACCAGAGTTAACTCAGATTGGCCATGGGGTTCAAAACTGCGACCCACATGAAATTCACCCCAGGGCACCAAGAAAAACCCTTTCTTGGCCAGAAGCTTATTAGAGCAAACCAAACACCCTCTGCTCATGCAGCTCTGCGCAATCACACAGGTTTTCACTTGTCCCATAACCAGCAAATTCCCACTATTGCACTTACTTTTACATGTGAGTAAGGTTCCCAGCACCCAACGTTTGCAATGAGGCATTTCTTGCTTGTCAGCGCGTAATCCAAAACTTGATGGGAGCTGCTGCAAACAGTAATCCCAAGCCCTGCTGCTGCACCAGAAAAATAGTTTATTCCTAACTGAAAGGGGTTGCTGTGAGAGAGAGAGAAGAGCCTGACACCTGATTTTGGTTAATAAAATCAGAAAGAGAGTGAAAGCAAGGGCCTTTTCACTATATTCAGAGCCTCAGTTTGTCTTTCATAGCAGAAGCTTTCATAAAGGCGAAAAATCCTGTTATAATTCATTGTTTCCTTCATTGGGTGTTTTTATTTTTAATTCTCAACTACCTTCACTTGTAAATGTTTTAGTGACGATGACTCATGACAGTGGCTTGGGTTTTGTTCTCCTCCAGGCCTGTCTACGTCTCTACTGTCCGACCTCAGTCCAAGCACATCGTTGTCATCGTGGACCACGGGGCTTCGGTCACAGAGACGCAGCTTCAGATTGCCAAGGACGCTGCGCAGGTTATTCTGAGCTCAATAGATGAACACGATAAGGTAAGATTTCTCTGGTTCATGAGTGTGTTTTCCTTGCTTTCAACTATGCTCAGTGTTTTCAGTTTTCATCCAAAAGCGGCATTTTTAACTTGTGATCCACGGACTCAGGGGGATCTGTGGTCAACCTCTAATGGGTGATGAAGGCTTAAACTCACTTTTGGAAGCCTGTATTACTGCGGGGGAAACATTTAAGGATCTGCAGGCAGGAAAAAAGTAAAAACCACTGATGTAAGGCAAAATCTTGTTTCTGTTGGTCTTTAATTTCAGCAATTCTCTGTTAATAGGACCTTGACCATTCTTTCTGCTTGGGTTTGGGTTTTTGTTTAACAGGAAAGGATTTTCAGTCAAATCAAGTTGAAGAACAACTGGTTATAATCTTTGCCTTAAGTCTTCCCATTAATAGTGTGGGAAAAACACTTCTAACTTATGTGCATTTAGAGAGCTTTAATACTGTAAAATAATACTTACAGTTTAGAAGAATTAATAGTGCTTTAATTTAAGTGTCAAGTAGTTGTCTTAATATAGACCTATAATGAAGAAAATACATTTAAGACATTCAGTACTTGGTCAGTAGCTCAGTGGTTATGAAACCTGTTATACGGGTGTATAATTACTGCTTAATTCTATGACTGTCTTGCATCAGTCATAATTCATAATAAAAGTATGCCACTCATTTAATAAGACTGGTATGTTACGTGTGTATTAATGCAAGTGGTACCACTACATGCCTGAAGTTGTTTTCAGGATAAAAATTGATGGTAGATTTGGCTTGCTTTGACTGAAGCATCAAAACAACATTGTGCTTTGCCTGTGAGAAGTTCTTTCAGGTTTGCTTTTTTGGTGTATTTGTTTCATTTTCTGTATGCACTCCACTCTTCTATAGGCACTCAAGGCTTTCCTGAAAATGCTCTCTGCTGATTTTCTTTTCAGTTATCTCTAGTTTGCTCAGGCTTCTGCCCAGAATAGTGTTTTAACTATTATGTACCAGCAGACCAATGCTGACTTCATCTGAGAAACAAAGACTGAAGTCTCTTTTTCTTGAAATCACCATAAGTCTAATCCTTTTCAAATTTGATGGATTTATGCCTCAAGCATTTATTTTTTAACAATTGAATTTTAAATCCCCGGAATGTCTTCAGTTGGCTTATCATTGTGCTTTCTATATTGGTGCATAAGGAATTATAAATGGTAAGGTAATCCAATATAGCTTCTTCTCTTTCAAGATCTCTGTGTTAACCGTGGCAGACGCAGTAAGAACCTGCTCGCTGGATCAGTGCTATAAGACCTTTCTGTCTCCTGCCACCAGCGAGACAAAAAGGAAGATGTCCACCTTCGTTAGCAGCATCAAGTCATCCGACAGCCCCACGCAGCACGCCCTGGGCTTTCAAAAGGCTTTCCAGCTGATACGAAACACCAACAATGGCACCAAACTCCAAGGAAGTAAGTCTCTCCTTGTGCAATCCTGATTATTTCTGAGGCTTGCAAATGTTTTCTTATTTGAGAGTCTCACTTTGACAGAGGCCAAAGGAGTTGTAGTGTCTTGAATATTAAAGAAAAAAAAGGGGAAGGGCCAGGAAGGAAGCACATGTTTTTTTTAAGTAGCATTTACTTGATCTGGAATTTGCAGGAGTGACTGTTGAATGTGGCCATTCCTTTTTAATGTATTTCACTGGCTGCCTTGCCTTTCTGTTGAAATTACAGGATTGAATTGCCTTATAGCTGAATTATTTCACACATGTTACTAAAACATACATATATTGTTTATCTGCCTAACTGGAACCCTAGGGAAGTGGCCTTGCTTCCTAGGGAAAATGATTTTGAAAATACCAATTATGAGCAATATTTTATGGAATATGAGGTTGGCCTGGCTAAATTTTCCAATATCCTCCTGATTTTTGGTGTATGCATTTTTGGCTTTTCTCCTTCTCATTCCCAAGATTGAGGAGTTTTTTGGTGTTTTTTTTTTTTTTTGTCATGAGGATGTGGTGAAAGATGCGGAGATGGATGTGCCAGGAAGCTGTGGAAAGCAAATACTTGAAGCTGTGCTTTGAGTGTGCCTTGGAGTTGAGTAACATTGGCATGAAGGTGCTTTGGAAAGATGGAGAAAATGTGCTGCTATTTCCTGACACTTTCTTTCAGTGTATAAAATGAATTTTAGTAAAGCATATATCTGAGCATACATTGCTTAGCTGGAGGACAGGGTTGTCAGGGGCAGGTGTTTCCCATGCTCTGGCAAAATGAGGAAAGCGATGCAACTGCCTAGAAAATATGAAAATTAAAAATAAATCCAGCGCTGCTGAAGCTGACTGGTATGAGATGCATTTGTCATCAGTAGCTATTCCAAGATCATCAGCTGCAGAGTCTTGCAGCACCCTCCTATATGTCCTTTATGTTTGGGCCTGTTTGTATTACAAGGTTTTGGCATATCCTTTTTCAATATGAAAACACAGACTTTTACAAGGTTTCATACCAAACAATTATTTTGGGGTCCAAGTACAGGGAAAAAGAGAAAAGGAAAATGCTTTGGATTTAGGTTTTCTCTAAGAATGAAAGATTTTTGAAGACCTAATGTGTTTATGGCAAATTTCAGAACTCATAGGGTGAGGCACAGAGTGAGATTTGGGAAGAGGATGTTTATAAAACACGTCTCATTTTCTTGCAAATAATCTTTTCATCTTTTTTAAAAAAAAGAAAAACAAACCTAGAAAAAAAAAATCATTCATATTGCTGTTAATTTTCTAACATCCTGTTCCTGGAGAACAATGTGTGGGTGTGCCAGGGAAGCTGTTGAGGTACAGCCTTGCTCCCGAATTCACACTGGAGAAGTCAGAAGGGAACTGCTGGTTTGAGATGGAAGAATTGTGCTGTTGAACATGTCCAAATTTCCTGCTTTTTGCTGGTTCCTATTGCAGACTTTCACCCCAAAGTGTAAGAAAATGCTATGCCACTGAGCACCACACTCTCTGAAAATTCTAGGTACATAGGTAGGGGGTATGTGTCTCTGTATATTTATATATAGAATTGCAGTGTCTATATATTATATACATGTGCACAGTGTCAATAGATGCAGAAACGATACACTGAATATAAGGGCCTTTTCCTGCTCTTAGAAGCATAAGATGCCCTGTTTAGCACTGGTCCCTCATGCAGACTTAGGGCTGATGTTATTCCTGCTAGCAAAGCTTTTACTCTGCTGCAGTGTGTAATAACCACGCTAAGGAACACATTGATGGTTTTCCTTAAACTACAGCCAGAGCTGTAGTAATACCTGGCTTTGCTTTTTTCCATAGTTTTAGCATCTAAAAAAAGAAAAGGCAGAAATTGCCCCAAAACTAACAGCTCCTCCTAACTTTTTTGTATCAAAAGCCAATTCTGGCTGAAATTCTTTTCAAGTCATGCTGACAAAGTGGTCTATAACCAACTAACCTCATGTGCTTTGGATTATATGGTAGTGTATGATCCCTACAAGTGTCTTAATCATATGCATAAAATACTTTGAATACTGAGCTACAACATGAGGAAACAGGATGGCGTGTGAGCAGTGATTTGAATTTCCCTGTTCAAAGGCAGGCCATTCACCCAGAACACACACAGCTGGAAAAACGTGTTCAGCTTCATGCAAAAGGAGCCGATGCTGAGTGGCGGTGTGCCCTGTCACGTTGCTCAAGCATTACGCTCTAACCTACACCATAGGAAAGTGTATTTTTTTCCATTGTAGACTCCTGTGAATCTCAGAGATGAAGCTGTTGGCAACATATGGTTGTAAGGAGATGTAAGGGCTTTTACCACATGACTTTCCTGAGTTAAAAATCTAATGCACTTTCTGATATATACATGTATATAATTCTTTTTTAGATACTGATATGGTCATAATTTATCTCTCGGCTGGGATTACATCAAAAGATTCATCGGAAGATGACAAAAAAGCTACTTTACGTGTCATCAATGAAGAAAACAGTTTCCTCAACAACTCAGTAATGATTCTTACTTATGCACTTATGAATGGTGAGAAACATTTTTGTATTACCAGTGGAAGAAAACTCCCTCTCACTGTGCAGCCAGTTTATTAAGCTCATCAAATGTAATTCCCTGCCTTGCTGGGAGCAGTTTGTTAATGGGTTTTGGCCCATGTAATCCAGAGGCTGCATCCTGATGTTACCTCTTTAGTGTATAAAACGGTGTGCCACTGCGTGCTTATGTATCCCAGTGCAGCTGCTCAGGGTATAAGGTTTTGTTGCCTAAATTGTCTAGTGCCAACCAAACTGAATTAAATTCGATAACTGCTGCAACTGTAAACCTTCCTGACGCTGCCTGTGTTTCCTGGTGCAGCAAAGTGAGAGTATACATGAGTTTTCAGTTATTAGCCAAGGAGCATGAATGCAACATCAAATGTAATCTGAAGTGCTTTGATAATTTAGGAACCACCTTAAGAGTGAAGTTAAATCTGAAGGCCATGCACACAGTAGTTCAGCATCCTGTGCTTTTTCCCACAAAGCATTTTTAATAAGAAGGCTCTATATTGTATTACTAATAATTGCACGTGGACACTAGCCAAGGAAGCTAATGCTTAAGCTAATGTATCATTTGCCTGTAAATGTTAATACTAATTTGAGGCCTAATATGTACAAAAGGCTTTGATTTGTCTGCAGGAATTGAGCCTGGGACTTACGTAAAATGTGAAACTTCAGTGTTTAAGTGAAAAAACAAGCCTGTTATCTCCAAGGGTGAATAAGATACTCCTGGTCCTTTAAGTGGAGTAGCCACCAGAGGTCTGCCCTGTGTATTTAGGGGGTCACAGAAGCCTTCGTTAGAAGGTGATGTGAAAAGCATGTTGAATTTCTGCACTGTATATCAGAGGCAATCTTATTAGCCTTTCAACGCTTTACCTCATCGCTTAAATAAGTACATTCAGTCCTACCATATAACATATGTATAATTTTGCTTTTATTGATGCTACTTTGGAATAAGATCCAGGAGTCTTGATGGAAAGTAAGCTTCTTCCTCCTCCTTCCACCCATTTCTCACATCTCCATTTCAGAGGGAGTGACGGGTTTGAAGGAACTGGCCTTTCTGCGAGACCTGGCAGAGCAGAACTCGGTGAAGTACGGGGTGCCAGACCGAACAGCCCTACCAGTCATCAAGGGAAGCATGATGGTCCTCAACCAGCTGAGCAACCTGGAAACTACAGTCGGCCGATTCTACACAAACCTCCCGAACCGAATGATCGATGAGGCGGTCTTCAGTCTGCCTTTCTCAGATGAAATGGGAGACGGTAAGTGTTTGCACTGAATTTAGGTATAAAAACGAAAGAGATTAGGTTCTCTTTGCTTACATATTCTCAAATATACTGTAGTCTTATATGGTGATGCTTTTAGGTGTGTTCTCAAGGCAAGTACAAAATTCACTTTTCGTGCCAGTTGTTTTTTTATCTGCAGAAGGTCTAGTTATTAAATAAGTGGTCTTAAGACATGGAGTAGATAGATTTAGATTGGATTCTCAGGGGTGAAATTAGTTCTTATATATGTGTATGTATACAGCACCCATAATTTAAACTGTCGAAAGAAATTGCTTGTACTTGAAGGAAGCAATCCTGTCGTGTTGAAATGACAGCTGTGACTCACACTGCACCATCACAGGGTACATTATTTCAGTATTTCTGCATGTAGAAGTAGGTAGACCTAAGGGATTGTGTAGGTCCTCACAGTGGAGAAAGGGAAAAGTTATTACTGTTTGAGCCTCCCTTTCCTGTGGTGCCACACACTTGACTTTTGAGTCATCCTTCCTGCTGGAGTTCCCTTTTTCCTGCCTTTGCACCCCGAGCAGTGGCTCTTTTTTTCCCATAGGCTGTGAATGCATCCTGAAGAATGTCTCAACACAGAAGATGGCTGCAGGCTGGTTCTCCCATCAGTTTCTAGTTTATGTTGACATGGTGGGAGGGTGCATGGATCTGCCCTGTTATCTTAAAATTAGATGCCATGTTAGCAAAAAGTTGTGTTCAACTTTGATCTCACCACTACATCCAGTAGTGGAGAGGCTGAAGGTGTAGATACCGACAGAGATTTCTGAGAGTATACCAGCATGTATCTTATATTACTTAGACAATTGAGCAAATTCTGTACTACTTCATTCAAGATTTTGCATATTCTTTGTCTTGGCTAGTACACAGGAGTAGTTGAAGGTTATGCTGAATAGTTTTTAAGGGCTGCTGAGTTTAGGTTGCACGTTTGCCTTGTGTGTTGAGTCTCAAAACAAATTTAAGACTGTTCCTGAGCAAAGCTCTTCTGAGTCACAACCCTCGCTACTTTGTGCGTTTGTTAACCTCGGTAATTAGGCTGTGTGATTTCTTTCTCACAAAGCCATATCCAAGCATCATGGAAAATTTGAGCAACAGAAGGATTAGAAATGACGCAACAGAGAAGGTTTGTCTTGAATAAATATCAAAGTGTACTTAAAAGCTTATACATGCAAATGAATTTTATATTAGTTTGAAGGAAAGAGTCGCTGAGTTTCTAAATAACAGTGGTGTAGAAAGTAAGAGAAATAAGGTATTACTGAGAGTTCTTACCTCAGGCACAAGATGCATCTCAAAACACTGTGTAATTATGGGTATGATTCCCAGTACAGTGTCCATACTGGGATTTAGTTAAGCAGACGAGGTTTAATATTCTGAATATGCAATTAGATGAGCAATAATTCATTCCTCTTGTTGCTTTGCAAGTACAAATTCTCTTCCTTCCTCCTCCCCCTATTTTTAAAATTGCCTTAAATGACATTGAAGGAACAAAAGACTACCTTGGCTTTTCATGCAAATGCATTTCTTATCTGTAGGGCACCCACTTGTAGACTATATAAATTTATAAACTTGTAGACTATATAAATACTACATGAAGTTTAACTGTTCAACATTTTGAAACAATGAAGTGTATGCTCTGTTTCCTCTAAAAATAATTAACTAGATATTATTGCTGATGGTTTTATATTATTTTTCTGGTTCTAAGGCCTGATAATGACTGTAAGTAAACCATGCTACTTTGGAAACCTGCTGCTAGGGATCGTTGGAGTAGACGTTAATCTTGCATACATCTTGGAAGATGTCACCTATTATCAAGACTCCTTGGGTTCCTACACTTTCCTCATTGATAATAAAGGTAACTTTTTGGCCCAGATAAACTCTTCTAGTCCCACTGAGGTCATTAACCATCAAAAGGAAACTCTTAATTCCCATGTCTCTAAGTAGTCTAGAAGTAATGAATGATAATATAAATTAGAAGATTAATTGCATGTGGGTTGGTTAGTTTTGTCTGAGAGGTGCTGGAGACTGTAGCTGGGTTCATGGTTTGAAATACCTGCACAATGTGAGTTTTGATGTGGAAACGCTTACTTGCTGTTGACATTTTCTATGTGTAGCATCTGAGGATTTCTAGATGTGTAGGACAAAGGCAAAACTGCTGTATGTGTGTTCAGCTCTCTTCCTCTGATCCCAACCTCTTTTTATTCCTTGATTACTCAAGCTGTCTTTCATTTGCAACTTAACTAGTTCTTCATTGGCAATTTCTTTGATAACATTGCTTGTTCACTGGCATTTGTTAAGCCTTTGCAAAAACTGTATGTAGTTACTGTAGGTTTTTTTTCCTATAAATATTCATCCTGGACTCAGTTGTTATAATGCCTTCAATGTATGGGGTTTGTGTCTCTTATTTTTTAGGCTACACTCTTATGCACCCATCCCTTACCAGGCCCTACCTGCTGTCTGAACCACCCCTCCACACAGACATCATCCATTATGAGAACATTCCTAAATTTGAACTGGTGCGCCAGAACATCCTCAGGTAAGGAATCAGGATGCAAGTCCAATCATTAGCAGCCACTAGAAGTATTTCTAGAGGAGTTTTAAGAGAATATAGGGTAAAGTTGTTATTCTTTAGTCTTGTCTAATCTGAGTATGTGTTTTAACTCAAAATGTGGTGGTTCATGAGTGCATTGTCAGCAAACATACGCTTTTTCTTCACCTGAGACAGATAGCAGTTAATCCCAACAGATCTTACGATATTTTTATAAATGTGCAGTAGATGGGTTTTGCTTAAGCTCTTACTCAGTGTTTAATAAAATGCCGGATGTTGTATCTGCCAATACAGCATTCCCCTGGGCAGCCAGATCATCACGGTTCCTGTGAACTCCTCACTGTCCTGGCACGTGAACAAACTGAGAGAAGTTGGAAAAGAAGCCTACAACGTCAGCTACGCCTGGAAAATGGTAAGGAGTAACAGTGCCCCTGTTGCAGGTTGGCATAGAGTAAGTTCATATATTGAAGAGTACATTGATGTACTGAATGCAGCGAAGTATTGCTATGTTTTGAAATATGAAAGGTTTTAATTACTCAGAGACTGCATTAATGTGGGGTTTTTTTGCTCCATGAAGAACCAATTAAATTACTGTTTCAGGTTTATTACCATGTCATCTTCAGAGATGTGTCTGTAAGGATAGAGGTGTGCTCTTTCTTCATGAAGAAATTTGAATACACATTTGGATGCAGTGCTGAGGCAGTCTTCAGTATTCAGACATTCTTTTACTTAGTACTGTTGTTATGTTTGGGACAGAGTAGTATGATCCATTTATTAAAATAATTGGGAAAATGTCAGCTTTTCACTCTTACTGTCTTGTTTCAGAACTGTATCAGCAGCCAGTGATGATGTTTGCTGTGATTTGACACTTTCCTCACAAACATTAGTTATATCGAAGCTTTCATTGAAATGAGTACTATGTGTAAGCCACAGCCTATATTATGGTAAGGAAGTTGTAAGAGCTTTAAGAGAGCTTCTAGCAGCTGACTTCCTTTCTGCAGTTTAACTTTTGAACATATCTGAACACTGATCTTGACCCAAGGATTAAAATGGAATGCAAAGTTAAATATAATCCAGGTGAATTTCATTGTTGCTAGAAATAATTGGCTACTTCTTTGTGCCAACAAACTCAAGAGGGTACTTGTGGATCATTTCACAGCATTAAGTTAAATCCAACCTAAAAGATTAAGCTGAGCAGTTTTAAGAGATTAAATCTGTCATTGTGTAACAGAAATTCACATAGGAGGGTGTCTGGAGCTTATTTTCTTATGTTGTAATGATACATTAAATCTCAAACACTCTTGCAGAGCACCTGGGCAACTCCAAGTTTTGCTAGTCTGATGTACTACAGGATACTTAAAATACACAAACCAGTAAAGCATGTGACACAAGCAGCACACAATTAAGAGTGGTAATGATAAAATCTTATTTTCCATTGTCCATGTTCTTCATATTTGGAATACCAGTGTGCTCTCTGCAGCTTCTCCTCTGTTAATGACACTTCAAAAAGTATCCACGAAACAGTGTTAGAAATTATTGCTAATTGATCAACAAAATTAAGGTCTTAATGTAATCTTGTTTTTCCCTGAAAACTAAATATTTCTATTTTGTACATAAACTGTGGAAAAGTATCTTCTGTACAGCTTAGAGGTTCTGATCCATACAGGATGATTACAGACTGGGGCTGTATGGGACTGAGCTGCAGTAATCAGAGCACACAAGGGTCTGTATCCTGCATGAAGGTCAATACTTGGAACTTTATCTGCACAGTCCTTCTCTCTGTTTTGTGTAGGATCAGGTCCACATCAGCTTCCTTGAAAGGCAGTTGTCTTTTTTCAGAGAGAGTAGGATTTGTGATCCTCAAAAGTATGGTGAAGTGTGGTGCTGCCTTCCAGAACTGGATGAGATGAGCAGTTAAAGAGAAGAGAATGAGCGTTAAATAGAAAATAAGTTCTGTAACTCCTCCATCTTTTTCTTTCTGTTTAATGACTTGCTCATGTTTTTCAGGTCCAGGACACATCCTTTATTCTGTGTGTCGTGGTGATACAGCCAGAAATACCAGTCAAACAGCTGAAGAACCTCAACACTGTCCCCAGCAGCAAGCTCCTGTATCATCGACTGGATCTGCTGGGCCAGCCCAACGCCTGCCTGCACTTCAAGCAGTTGGCTACCTTAGGTAAAGCTCTCTCGCAGTTCATCTTCACCTCATGAATGTTTCTCATGCAGTGGGACTGCTCAGCAGAGTAAGAGATAAATGCACTGTGAGCCTTGCTCGACCAAGTTCCCAGCAGTGGGGAGAATAAGAGATGCCTCACGAAGCTGAAAACTAAGGTCTCTTCTCTTGGTGATAAAGCAGTTTATTGACAAATAACATAAGTAGGATGAAGTCCTGGCCAGTTGTGCAGGACTACTGTTCGTTTGACTTTGGATTTATGCAAGTTTTTCACTGCCACGAGCATTTAATACCATCAATCCATGTGACAACAGAAGTTAAGTCTGTTGCAGGAAACTGGGAACTCCTGTGGTGTGATGGTTTCCAGACCCTCCTTACCTGCTTAAAAATTCTCAGGTCACTGATGCGTTTTTGCTTTCGATAAGCTAAAGTGATTCTGCTCTACCTGATTAATTTCAGTAGTTGCTGAAATGTTACTGGAAAGAGAGAGAGTCTGTGTGGTAGTGTAAGTCCAAGTGTCTGGCAAGGACAGAGAACTTGGAAAACACAATATATCCTAAGAAAATAAAAGGTATTTCTATGTAAGCGTCATAAGTTGCAAACTTTCATATTTAAGTATTAATCGTAGGGGTTTTGCTGAAATCTGTGCTACACTATAAGAAGTTCTGAATTAAGTGCTTTTTGTTTGTAGCAAGGTTTGAAGGTCTCATGGTGGATTAGCGGCACAGTGGTGATATTTTCTTAGTTATATTGCAGTGCCACAAATAGCCAAGGGAGATTAGACTGGAGGAGTTGTGGAGGAACTTGACAAACCTATGGAAATTGCTTTGCCAATTGTTTAAAATGCAGGGTTTTTTTCTTTCTTCAATGTGGTGCCTAGTCTTGATTATCTTATATCCAGAAAGACAAGATATAAATGGACAATCTCCAAAAAACGCAGCACTAAGCTGACAAGTGGAAAAACTTCAGGCAAAGCAAAATGCAATCACATTAGAATATCTGGTCTGGGAAGCAGATGAAGGACCGTAACAGAAGTTTGTAAGTGATGACTGCAGTACATCTGGTTGCTGGATGTGTGGCGATGTGTGGTAGAGGAATGTGAATGAAAGCAGAACACTTCACATATTCCAGTGAATTTTTTTCCTCTGGAGAACATTACACACAGGGAAATTGGGTTCCATGGGTCAAATATTCAGGAAAGGAGAACTTCTCAACCTTCAGCTCTGCATCATCATCATCACTTTTCTTTTTAAAAAGAAAAAGCTGTCAGATATGGTAGTTTCTGCACAATGAAGTTATTTTCAGTCTGTTCTGAAAAATCACCCCAGACACTACACTGTTATTGGTAAGCTCCCTCTGCTGCACTTGTAATTCTCTATTTGTTCATTATCTGTAATTGAAAGTGCTCATTTTCGTTTTCCTCTGCTGTATCCAACCTAAACACAGGTAAAAAATTTCTTTTTTAATACAAAATCTTTTTTTAAGGCAAAACAACTTCTGTAATCTTTTGAAAAGTAATAATTCAGAAATTGTTTAGACTTTGAGAACCAGGGGACTGAAGTCTGCAACATAACACACAAAGCTCAGAGTAAGTGGACCAACTCTGTGAATTCTGTGTTTTGCAGCAAGAAAGGTGGTTCATGTGCAACATAAGTTTTGTCTGGGAAGGCGAGCTGTGCTGGCAAGCACACTGGTTTGGGTGGAAAACTTCACATTCATGGTCCACTCACCACCTGAGCTGTGCGCCTTGCACACTGAAGTGTGAGCAAGCGGAGGATGCCATTTCGTGGTACAAATGTGTTTGCTGTGCAATATCTGCAATTCATTGTCCTTAACTTTCTCCTATTTTGCTCTTTCCAGAAAGCCCTACGGTAATGCTCTCTGCAGGCAGCTTCTCTTCTCCATACGAGCATCTCAGCCAGCCCGAAACGAAGCGGATGGTGGAGCACTACACAGCGTACCTCAGCGACAACACGCGCTTGATCGCCAACCCTGGCCTTAAGGTATGTCCTTGGTGCCAACCACTGTGCTGACTCTTGGAGACCTTGGTTTCCTCGCATCCCGTGCCTTCATCCAGGACCTGAAACATCCATCTTTTGAAGCTTGTTGTTTGGAGTGGTGTCTCCATGCCTGGAGAGGTGGCCGTGGGCTTCAAGGCCAAGAGGATTGGAGAGAAGAGGGGGAGAGGGCTTCAGCCCCAAGAGGTGGGGGGGAAAGTTGATAAGCAGCTATTGAAACAAACACTAGAAAAATTAAAGCTGCAGTAAATTCTTAGCTAAAATATCCTTGTGTTCTTAGGCATATAAATGAGAAATTCCCATTTTGTGTGCAAGCAGAGCAGTGTTTATATTTACATAAAGTAAAAAAAGCAAACGCTAAAAGCCACAGAGATAACGACAACAATATTTCATTATAATAAGCTTTTCCTTTGCGTGGAATGTGCTGGATCCGTCTGGTGTGAGAAGACTTTAAACAAATAATTGAGTTTAGATGATCTCCAATGGCTCTTTAGGAAACCCCGCGAGCAGCTTATTATCTTTTCATGCAAGTCTTAGAGGAACCCTGCTAGGTCTGCCTTTGTTTTGCAGTTCTCTGTCAGAAATGAAGTAATGGCTACCAGTCACGTCACCGATGAATGGATGACACAAATGGAAATGAGTAGCCTGAACAGTTACATTGTGCGCCGTTACATAGCAACCCCCAATGGGGTGCTCCGAATTTACCCCGGTTCCCTCATGGACAAAGCATTTGATCCCACCAGGAGACAATGGTGAGTTTTTAGGGTCCTGTTATCAAAGCTTTGGATAATCTTGGAGGGCAATAAGGAAAATATTTGGTATCGATTTCATAGCCTGGGATTTTTTATGGCCAGCTATGAACTATTTAACTAGAAATGTTTTCATCGTGGGTAAAAGGTTCAGTATTTAAATGCAGCTAGTTAAAACCTTTATTGGTTCTAATGTCAACCCATTTTATTTTAAGGGATGTTTTCTGTTTCATATCCCTGCTATGGCAGATGGGAATATAAATATTCAAAAACTGAGCATCCCCTTTAGGGATTAGCTAATTCGGGAGTGTTTTCAACATCGTGCCATTTTTGGCTGTTAATATTTTAGTCTTTTTGTTTGTTTACAGCAGGTTTCCTCACAAATTTAGAGTCAGAATTTGCTGGCTTTAACTGTGTGCTCTATTAATTATGCACTAGCATCTGATTTGGGAAAATATTTGTACACATTACCAATGAGAGCCTGGGACATGAGAGGGCTGTGGTGAGAGAAGCCAGCCATGTGCTGCCGTGCTGGGGAAGTCTTGGGCATTGGCCATGCTGTAGCTCTCCTGACCCATATTTTCTCTGAAGAGATCTTTACCATAGCTACTGATTATAGCTTTTCTTCAGGTTTTCTTCCTTTTTACTGTTTATGTGTTTTTCTGACAGATAATAGGATGGAATTTTGCTCTCTAGTTTTTGTAGCAAGATAAACAAAGCATGCTCGTGTTTGAACTAACTTAATGCACTCTTACAATCCCTTGTCTCCATTTAAAAAGCTCTCAAATTATTTTCATTATAAACTTTCATTGGACAGTAACAAGATATTTGCCATGACTGCATCTCATTTGAAGTTGGCAGTAAGTTTTAGAAGAGGTTGTAATTTGTAATCACTTTCTGACGTCTTTCTAGGTTTTCACATGTGAATTCTGCCCGTAGGACGTCCTTTCTCTCCCGCATTTGCAACATAATAATTTTGCAAGCGGTTGCTTTCAATTTGAGACTCCGCTAGCACAAAGTCATATGTTGTTCTGGGGAAAAATGTCTAAAAATGACATTAAATGTATGCTGTGCAGAAGTAAATTGAGCTTTTTTAATGCCGCTGTAGGTACTGAGGAACTATTTATTGAGCAAGTCTGTTGTAGGTCCGGGTCTTAATCCTACTTAGATAGTTGTTAAATATTAAGAAACATTAATTTGAGAGCACGTTGTTCACAGTGTGCAGAATTCAGCATTTGTCTATGTTTCTGCAAAATCAAGGATACTGTCTTAATGTTGACAGTAATGATTTATTCACTAATTATGAGTGTTTCTTTTGGCTGCCCTTAGGTACCTGCATGCAGTGGCTAACCCAGGACTAATTACCTTTACTGGTCCCTACTTAGATGTCGGAGGGGCAGGCTACGTCGTTACCATCAGTCATACAGTGCATTCTTCCAGGTAAATGGTGTTTTGAGGTTTGTGTCAAGCAAGAATACTCTCAGTTATCAAGATGTGCTTTGGGTAGGTAAGAAATATGCTGGGTAATTTCTACATGTTCAAAAACTGAAAACCAAACCTGGTTTTAAAGCACTTTTGGTGAAATGTAATATAACATCGTGTAGATTCAGTGGAAATAATATATTGAGATAGAGTGGAAAAAATGTTTTATGAATAGGTTTATATTCTGTAGCTTTATCAATATATGAATAATAACAGCATACAGAAATAAAGATTGATTGGTGAGAACGCGCTCCTGGATGAACATGAGATGAGGTGTCATGTACGCAAGACAAGGATGGAGGAGGAGGAGGAGAGGGATCACTTTCGTTGGGCAGTTTGGAATGTGTTCCCTCTCTGCTGGTACTCAAATACTTCTTCATCAGATTGGTAATCTCTGAATTTGTGAATTTCCTGAGGTTACTCACACTTACACTTCTGAAGTTGTACATACCAGGGTGATGTTTGGAAGGAAATAAGAGGTGAAAGCAGATCTGTGTAAATGCAAATAGAGGTCAGTCCACAAGATGGTTTTAATTAAAGAGCTGTCCATGCTCCAGAAATGGGAGGAGCTCCTCACCTGGGCTGTTTGAATTCTGCACTTCTGGACAGGGGCTTTCAGAAGGAAGCCGAACTTGAGGAGAAGCCTGTAAACCCTCAACTGCCTGTACAGGTTTGCAGAAAAGAAATCAGAGTGGAGACAGCAGCCTACACCTTTAGGATCAAAACTAAAGGACCATCTCAGCTATGTGTTAATATTGGCACCAGGAGGATGCAGTCAGTGTCTCAGTGAACGCTTTGTCAGTCCTGGAATGACCCCTTTCCTCCAGGACCAGACTTTTTGTGTTTCAGCTCCCCCTGGCCTAAGGCCAATGTTTGGTTTTAGATGTAGGATATTTCAAGGAGGTAATTTACAGAATATGGACTAAACCTCTCTTTCATAAGCTCTCCCAAGTTTCAGAAAAAGCAATTACTCATTTTGGTGTTCACACGGAGCCTCTTCCAAGGCGTTCACTGAGCCTGCGACTTCTGCGCATGCTCCAATAGCCCTCCAGTACAAAGGTGACTTCTAAAGTTGCGCTGGTAAATCACAAAGCCGCAGAGCCTGGGACACTGCTTTGCTGCTCTTCTCAGAGACATTTCAGCTTTGTCTGGGATTTCCCACCACAGGACATCTGCCTGTCTTTTTTGACAGGAGTATTATCAGACCCAACGCCTGCATGGTGCTTCTCACAGAGGAATTTACTTAAGGGAAATGAGCACTTCTGTAAGAAGAGAAGTGCAATTAATCAAAATCCTGATTCTTAGCTAGCAAGGGATGGTTCAGTTAGCTTTAAGAACTTAAAGCTCGCATGGGTTATTAGAACATGATTAAAGAACAGTTAAACAAAGTTTGGCAGATGTGAGTGTGATTCCTGGGTAAATATGACCTCTAAAGCTTAAACTCACATGCAGTTATAATCCCCAAAGAGGTCTTAGTTAGGAAAAAAAAAACCATAGAGGAGTGGGGGAGGAATCAGCAGAGTGGAGAGGCTCCCTCGCTTTGTGTGAGTCTAAATAACATCAGTTTATTTGGAACAGGCACTTCTCTCTCATCACCATTTCATGTATATCTTGTTTCTTTTGTAAAGACTGGGAGTAGAAGTTTCATGCAAGAAGTTATTTAATAGAGCTTGCATTAGCAAACCAGAAGGATTTAATGCTTAAAAAGGAAGCTAAAACATTTACAGCATCCCTAATAGCTTTCTGTCTATTAGGACAGAGCAGTAACTTCATAGCTTGATGCCTTGTCACGCACAGTTAAATGTATCTGTGCTGCTTCACTGCCATCCTTTTTCCCATTCTTTCTCCATGAAATAGATAATGTGAAAAGCAAATTAAATGCAGGTTTTTAGAGTCTGTATTTATAAATCTAAAAATTAGATTTGACTACATATTTACTGCACCTCTTTAAAAGCAAACAAACTTCAGTCCAGTAATCAGAGTGGGTTTTCTGTGGATCGGGAG
This sequence comes from Mesitornis unicolor, assembly GCF_000695765.1. Classification (NCBI taxonomy): domain Eukaryota; kingdom Metazoa; phylum Chordata; class Aves; order Mesitornithiformes; family Mesitornithidae; genus Mesitornis; species Mesitornis unicolor. Next base: position 62,837 of record NW_010169363.1, read on the forward strand.
TTGCCAGCAGCACCTACTTTGTATAGTCCAGCTGTGCCATTCGGTATCTTCTTTTTCTGTGTGTTTTTATTCCTATCTTCAGAGATAAAATTCTTTAGACAAGTAAATTTTAAAAAGTAGCAAGTCAAAGGTGTCTTCCTTGTCATAATGTAAGGACTAGGTAGCTGCAAAATAGCGTGCCCTGCGATTTGAGGCTGAGCCGATCATTGGGATGAGAGGCGACTTGGTCCAGCCGTGCCATCCCAATGCTGCAGGAAGCAAACTTGGAGAATTTGGGTGTTAGAAATGGAGGAGTGACAGGGATTCCCTTGACATTTGGTCCAGCCTCGGGCTACTGCACAGCACCACATCATAGAACCATTCTTATAACCCACCCTAATAAATATTCTTTTCCACTATTAGCAAAAACGATACGACTAAGCGAAAGTAGCACTTGTTTACCTTTGTGGAGCTGTAAGAAAATGCACTTCCATACATCAGTCTGAGACCGGCCTGTTGCTCTTTGATATATCGGTTGCTAAGGCAACCGTGCACATTCCCAACCCGGTGTAAAAATAGGAACACAAGCGCATTTTTAGTACGGGCGAAATACTGCAATTCCCAGCAGAGCATCCACAGAGCCTCCAGCTTCTGCCCTTTCCCTAAACGTTTATTTGATGGTTGCCCAATACTGGGAAAAGGAAGTGAATCAGAACATTTGTGAAGTGAAATGGCTTTAAATGTCACCTGGCGCTCCATAGGCAGCGGGAGGCAGCATCAGGTCAACTTGAATTCCTCCTGTTTAATTCCAGCTGGCATTAGCAGGGTGTGATTTAAAGCATTTAACACAGTGTCATTAACCAACACCTCACTGCCACCTTGGCCAGCTTTTTTTTTCTTGCTGAAATTCATAATCACTCCTACATTTTAAATACAAAATGTCTATGGCAGCTTCATATTCAGGTCCTAGTGCTGTGGGCTGAGCAAAGAGGAGTGGTGCAGAATGTAACCCCCCCGAGGCGGTGGAGATTCGGGTCCTAGAAATGCAGGAGCTGCGTCTTGCATTCATTTGTGTGGGTGGGGAGTTTAAAATCCTAATTTATGTTAAATTAGAATAGGTGGTAGGGGTGTATGTAAGGGTCAAGGGAGAGCAGGCCGTGGGGAGAAGGGTCAGGTCCAGCGATCCAGTCCTTGCTGGACTGTGGATCTGAGCTGCTCATTTCTATGCCAGGGAATCCAATCCCCTTTGCAAGTAGGGAACTGAGTAATTAAAATATAAATTATTAACACAGCCATCAAAGCCTTTTTCTGTTTTTTCCTCCTCTCTGCAGTGCACAGATGTCTTCAGGACATTCGGTGGCGGTAATGGGCATTGACTTCACCCTCCGATACTTCTACAAAGTGCTCATGGACCTGCTGCCAGTGTGCAACCAAGACGGAGGAAACAAAATAAGGTAAAATGTTCCTTCCTGGCAATGCAGATCTGGAGCCTTTCATTTCCCTTTAACCAGATGACCCAGAGGTACTTTCCAACTTAACTTATTCGAGGATTTTGTTACTTTCAATGTGTGCTCTCTGATTTCCACTAAAAGTTGTGCTTGCTCTTCTCATAAAGACGATGTGGGCTTTTTTGTTACTCAAGATGAGGCTGTCATCAGCTAAGGAAACAATCTGCAGGAATACCAAAATGGAAGAGAACTGATTATTTTTTTGGTTATATTTAGAGTTCATTGAAATCCTGGGCAAAACCCCATTCTTTAATAAATGAACACACATCCCAGTCTCTTCTGTTTGCTTTCATTTTGCCTATTTAGTTACTGTGAGCATGTAATAATGATATATTATCTCTAGTTATTTTAGCTAGGATTATTAAAATATACTTTTGTTACATTTTTTTCTCAGAAAGCATAGCACGGTCCTAGTCAGAAGTCTGATTTCATCTGGAGTATCTGATTTTATTTAGACCTATGTGTATCTTGATTGTTCCTCTTTACTCTTTTCTGAAAAATCACGTGGAGGAGGCAGGGGTAGACTCTGGTTTGGATCTGGAGTAACTTGATAACATGGTTTGGGCATTGTTCTTTCTTTATTTTTAAAGCTTAAATTTGGGAAGGGAAGTGGTTTTCTGTCATCCTTTCTGGTTTGGTTTGGGTATTTTTAAATTTATTTTATGGTGTATAAAAAGAAATAAATCAGGATTTCTGGTTTGGCATCTCCCCCCTGGTTAAAACCTGTTAATAATCACTGGGTTCAGATGCTTTATTCTGTTTCTACATTCCCTAAATAAGGAATTTCAAGCAGATTGTTAAATGCTTACTTTGACCATTTAACGTAGAAACCAGATATAATGCTGCTAGCCTCTGTGTAAATGCCCACAGGTACTAACAGGCAGCTGTCCCAACTATCTGGCAGGCATTTGGGTTTTTTAATGTATCCCTACTGAGCTTTTTCTCTCAGCAGTCATTCTGGGGTAATCCCAAGCCTAGTCCTGTTTCCTGTAGCATCTCTCAGAAAAAAAAAGAAAATGCAGCTTCACTGTGTGAGTTTCTAATGCAAAACCCAAACAGTTTGAAGCAGTGAAAAAAAAAGAAATCTAACTAAAAGGTTTCACGACTCCTTTGTATACCTAAAGCTTTAAATTACATCTGCTGTCTCCCTCCGCGAGCTGCCATAGGTAGAGCTTTACACAGCAGCCTGCCATGGGAATCGCAGACTTTAAAGCCTCCCGAATTGTCCGCAGGCAGGAGGCCGGGGCAGCTGCGGGGCCCAGCCAAAGCCCCGCTGCGCCGGGGGACGTGGCTGCAACCCCGCTGGGCTCTTCGGGAGCATTGAGCGGCCGCATTAACCTCCTCCCGTCTTCCTTCTGCGGCCACTGATTCTCTTGATTTTGGCACAGGCTGCACCGTCCCTGGTGCCACTCCCTCCTCCGCCTTCCCCAGCGCGGCTGTCTGCGGCTATGGAAACGGGAGATGCCGAAAACATGACGGATTAAAACCTTGCAGCACTGGTTTCTAGATAGGGGCACGGATACCACATCGTTTCCTGGAGATCACACGGGAAACTGATGGGAAGAGCTGGAAAGAGAGAGGAGAGGTTGGGAGGCTGAGGATGAGACAGGAGTGATTTATCTCCCCGTTAAAATTGAATTCTAAGGCAGGAGGTCATTAAGGAAGGGTGTGAAATCTCTGTTTAATTAGTAACATAGTAGATTAATACACTGTTAAGGCTTTCCAAGTTCATTATGCTTAATTTATTTCTGGATCTTTCCCAATCAGACCAGACGAGGCACTGATCTATTTTCCTTTCTGTTTCTAATCGGTTCCAGTTTCAAATTCTGTGTAGTCCAGGCTGGCTGTACCAGTAACAGCTTTAAAAGCTTGAGGGAAATACCCCATATATTCTTCAGAGACATCTTCAAGTGAATTTGCATAATGGCCCTGTTACTTGAATGAATGGAAGCTTTTAAAAAAAATCTTCCTCTAGCTGTATCATGTTTTATTTCACCATGTTTCTCTGAAGCCCAAGGAGGTCTAACAAAGGAGGTGCTTTGTGTGTTCTGGGCAGGTGCTTCATCATGGAGGACAGAGGGTACCTCGTGGCACACCCGACCCTCATCGATCCCAAAGGACACGCACCCGTGGAGCAGCAGCACATCACGCACAAGGTCTGCCTCCTTGGTTTATTCCTTTCTTTTCTGATTTCTGAGGTGGTAAGTACTGTAGAGAAAGCTGATGTTTGTGTCGGATTTCAAAGGCATAAAATCCTCTGTTTTTTCACTTAGGAGCCTTTGGTAGCAAACGACATTCTGAACCACCCAAACTTCGTCAAGAAAAACCTCTGCAACAGCTTCAGTGACAGAACAGTTCAGCGGTTTTATAAATTTAATACCAGCTTAGTGGTGAGTGTGTTTTTCTGTTTTATTTTGCTTTTGAATGTACTTTGGTTGGGTTGGGTTTCTTTTGGTGGAAAGGCAAACCCTTGCCAGGATCAGCAGATGAGGCTGGAAGCCAATCTTCTGCGTGGATTCATCTCCGGTTGCCCTCTCCAAACACAAAATCACTGATCTGGACTGCACAGACTGCTCGCACGAGGAGTCAGTTGACATACAAGGGATTAGGAATGTGTTCACAGGCCAGCTGTGGTTGATGTCTGCAAAGTCTCATTTCAGCATCGTGAAAATAAGTTCTCGGTTGTTGGGTGAGGAGTTTGCAGCAGTAGCTGGGATTTTTTGCTTTGGATCCTCTCCTGACCTCTGGCTTCCAACCATGATCAGTGTCAAGTTCTCATGTGACATGGGTAGTAAAGATCTCTAATAACTTCTCTTCTAGCTAGGTGACTGAATAAATGCCTTCACTGATGCAACTGGCATGAGCAGTATTTATCAAACTGCAGTCTTCGGAGATGTGAATGTTCTGCGGTCTCCGCGGGTCACCCGTGAGCTTCCTCTTGTGCCGAGAGGTCTAAGCCAGGGGCTGTCATCTCTCGCTGCACCATAAATTCAGTTTGCAGTGCCGTAGATCCACGCCTGCAAGATCACTGCAGAATTATTCAAAAGATGTTAAGCTCTGTGGGAGAAGCTGCTCTTTAAATAATACTTTTCAATTATTACTGGGAGGAGAGGGTGGGAAATGAGTGTCAAAAAGACTTAAAAGTTATGTCAGAATACGTTGATTTATGTCAGGTAGGCTTAAATATTTTTCTCACACTTGAAATGCGAACCAGAAAGTGTGTTACTGGGAAGGAAATTGTAAGGACGGAGCAGAAACTGTGGATAGTGCAAATAGGAATCAGGAATGAGTCTACCTACCAAATAGATCCCAGCTGTACAGTGCAGGAGTCTTCAACTCCCTAAAAAACCCCAGGTTTCTTGCTACACCAGTAACGCTGCTTGTTTTTTCCAAGGGGGATCTGACAAACCTCGTGCACGGCAGCCACTGCTCCAAGTACAGGCTGACGAGAATCCCAGGCACCAACGCCTTCGTGGGCATCGTCAATGAGACCTGCGATTCCTTGGCCTTCTGCGCCTGCAGCATGGTGGACAGGCTGTGCCTCAACTGCCACAGGTCAGCAGCAGAGTGCAAATGAACAGGCTGCTCCAGCCATTTATTTTTTCCCCTTCCTTAATTTGAATTCAGTAAAAATACAATTATTTTATAACCTAAATGAAAACATGTGGTGCCAAACTGATGTGAAAACAAAATAGTTCCTTTCTATGCTGTTTGTATGGGACATGGGGACTCGGCGTACCTCTAATCCTTTGCCATGTTGTCAACATATTGAAACACAGAGTAGGTTGTTCTTGATGTGTTTAGGTGGATAACCATTAAAAACCATGACTGATGCAGTTTCTTAGGGCAGTTTTGCAGCTGCACTCAGGGTTAAAATCAGGTTGCGATGTCTGATGCTTTTTTTTGGTGTATGTTTTCTGCCCCTGAAGGATGGAGCAGAACGAATGTGAGTGTCCCTGTGAGTGCCCTCTGGAGGTAAATGAATGTACCGGGAACCTCACCAACGCCGAAAGCAGGTGAGAACCAACCTCCTCCAATGGCAACAGCGTGTGACAGAAGTTAATTACCAAAATTAATTGTTTGTTCATGCTACCTTACTGTTTATTCCATCCTGTGCCACCTGTATTTTTCCCACATAATTAAACAGATGATATGTAGTAACTAAAACCAGTATTTTCCATTGATTGTGCTTTGACTGCTTTTATGATACAAGGCTTTACTTTTCATAAAGTATTTTTAATTTACTTTCCTATTTTCCCACTATAGGAATCCGAGTTGTGAAGTTCATCAGGAGCCAATGACTTTCACAGCAATCGATCCGAGCCTACAGGATGCTCTCCCACAGTGCATTAACACTCAGTGCAATCAGAGAACGGAGAGCGGGTAAAGTGGCGTTCTCTGTCCTCAAAAAATATTGTGTGTTCTCGAAATAATTAAGTGAAAATAGGTCTTCCTTACATGGTTTAAAGAAAAAAAAAAAGAGAGATAAAAATAAGTAGGGGTATTCTTCCCCGAACAGCCACCAGAGACCCTCTGAGACCCCCACACAGGTGTATAAGGCTTTGCTTGCTCAGCACATTAAATCATGCGAGTGCAGCAGATTTTATTTGTTCAACAAAATGAATATATATAGCTAGGTGGGATAATTGTATTAGTTAGGTGGGACTTTGCAGCTTTTTTATATAAATAACCAGTGAAGAATCCCAGTAGGTGTTTGTGGAAATCTTCCACCTTGCACAGAGTAAGCCAATGTCTCCTCTCTAAACATACTTTGTGTGTTTTGGGAGTTATTTTCAATTTCAGGCAACAATGCCAGAATGAGATCTTATAGCACACACCAATGATGCTGCAGTGCAGAAACAGGAGACCTCAGTATTCCCGTCTGAATCACACACCACCATTAATAGCAAACAAACGGCTTTCCCATCACACTTTGTGACTCTGAGAACTGAAGGTTGTGCAAGCAGAAGATTTGCTGTTGAAAAGACATTGAATTCTTCCTTTTAGCAAAATGCGTAGTGCTGCTGCGTTTCTCTGCCTTTGGAAATGTGTGGGCTGAAGTGTTTGCAGAAAGCAGACAGAACTTTCATGGGGTGATTTTGGAGCACATCAGAGGTGGTAGCTGCCTGTCAGCTTCTCATTTCCTGCTTCTCTACTCTGCTCCTGGCATTATGTAGAGAAGCTTGAGGGCTTATTTATTTTTTGCTGGTTACAAGCTGTTTCCAGGGAACTGGGACTGCAAGAACATAGCATGCTCTGGCCAGACTCTCCACATCCTTTCTTCCATCTTCCAAAGGGTTGCAGGAAAAGGGTGGGCCTGTAGTCAGACTTCACCATGCTGAGAAATGGCTTCTTGGAGGAGGTACAAGTAGGAAGTTCTCCTTTTGCTCAGGCCAAGCGATGGAGGAAAAGACCAAAGCAAACAAACTTAGCAGATGCTTGCTGAAGATGCAGCTTCCCCGTATAACCTCCCTTGTGGGGCTTTAGCACTTTAATGAGAAGTTTTCTGTGGCCAAATGCTACATATGTGAGGGCTTACAGATTATTTTGTCCGCCTCCCTCTGTCTCACGATTCTAAAATAGGCTGAGCTATGCCAGAAGGGAAGTGTTGAACTTGGAAGTAATTATGGTTGTCTTTAATTTTTAATTTTTAGAGATTGCTTTGGTGTGCTGGACTGCGAGTGGTGTATGGTGGACAGCGATGGGAAGACCCATCTGGATAAGTCGTATTGTGCCCCTCAGAAGGAATGCTTCGGTGGCATCGTGGGAGCCAAAAGCCCCTACGTGGATGACTTGGGAGCTATAGGTAACTCTGCCTTTCTGCACAGATGCTGCTTTTAACTGTCTGTATTCAGGAACGTGCACTTTCCATGTTAGAGCATGCTTCAGGTAACACGATTAGCTCTTATGCTAGTGGTGAATTAGTATAAAATAGTGCATCAAGCAGGAAAGAAGTAGCATCAGGCCTGTTGTGGGTACACATTTTGGAAAATGTTGATGTGTAGCTATATGTTCCTGTCTTTAAGATGTAACCTCTCTGAATTTCATTGAAGTGTGCTGTCCTGTGTGTGTGCAGTTAAACACCTAGAAAGCTTTGAAGACCTTCTCTAACCTTCAGAGATGTCGATTTACGCCTTCCTGCAGAGCATTTATGTTTCTTTCTGCCCTCTGTTTTGTCTCTTTTGATTTAGGAGATGAAGTAATCACTCTGAACATGATCAAAAGCGCACCAGTCGGCCCAGTGGCTGGAGGCATTATGGGTTGCATTATGGTGCTTGTCCTGGCTGTGTACGCATATCGCCACCAGATCCATCGCAGGAGTCACCAGCACATGTCACCTTTGGCTGCCCAGGGTGAGCTGATAACTCTTGACAGAGAAACAGTAGGGTGGGAATAAAAACCAACCAACCACAAAACCAAGCAAAAAAACCCTTCCAAAACCTCTTTCATTGGTTTTGTTTCAATGCTTCACCCCGTTTGATTTCCCTTTTGCCAACCCTTAAAGAACTCAGGTCTCAGCCAGGGTGCCTGTGTATTGCTGCCCTCTCCTGGGTGCAGCCAGACCTGCTGCTGCTCAAGGAAAGTCCGTCCAAAACCCATAACATTTCTTGTTAGAAAGCTGAAGTTATGCTTTTTCTAGAGCTAAATAGGTAAGCCCAGCTTCACAGCTTTCTGGACCTTGTCATAGTGCACTGATTGCATACATTTATTTCTGCACAAGAGTGGTGCGTTTGGGACTATTACAGTTTTGGGAGTATTAGTTTTCACACCCTTGCTGTTTGAGACGTCTTTTTTTCACTTGTGCCCCTGCTTCTGGTCCATGGGATGTTCATGGAATATTTAAACATAGGTAAAGTCACTGAAGTCTGAGAGACAAAACTGTGTTTGGGAGAAAGGATACTGGGAAAAAGATAAAGAGGCGAGAAGTGTGATCAGGGCTAAGTTTGATTATACCTCAGGTCTATTTGAATCTTTTCGCTATCTTCAAAACTTGAAAGCCTGTTCCTGTCAAGGGTACAGGATGCATCATTCTCCTAGTGTCTCCCATCTGTCTTGAAAAAAGACCCCAACAAGCTCAGACTGCACCTTTTCACACCATAACACAAAGTGCTTCCACTGTATTCCCAGGGCGACAGCCGTTAGTAAGATGATCCATAATTTTTCTCTTAACAGTTGCATTTTTCTGTTTGTAATGGTGTGTAGAAATGTCAGTGCGTATGTCGAACCTGGAAAATGATAGGGACGAGAGAGACGATGACAGCCACGAAGACAGAGGAATCAGTAAGTACCCAATCACTTTGCTGTAAAAAATCATAGATTAAATGAGCTATTGGTTTTCTTAATATGCTAGAATTAAAAGTACGTGAGGCAATCCTATGCTGATTAGCAGTAGAAAATAACAGAACAAGGTTTTAACGTAAACTGTAACTTCCTTTAGTCTCATGCTGAAAAATGACATTTTTTACTTTTAAATGATGAATCTCAATTATGTGTGGAGGAGGTTTGCTCCTTACACACACCTCCCCATCATGACCACTGCCAGAAATAGCTCTGATCACCTGAAAAATTGCAACTGTGATAGTACAGGGTATGGGAAACACCTACCTTTGCTCAGTCCTGGAAAGGAGAGGCCAAGTCTGGCACGTACATTCACCAAATGTGGCAGTAAATCTGATTTGCATTGACTTGAGATGCTTGCACTTCTTCACCGTTCAGTAAAAGCGGCGTGTTACACATGATACTGCTGTACTGCAAGATGAGCTGGTACACCTGAACTCTGGGAGAGCTCCAGAGTCACACCAGATCCTCTGGGCACTCACTAAAACGCATCTAAAACAACACCCAAGATTTGAAACTGTCCACACTTGAAGACAGAAAAATAAGCATATCTGAGTGTCCTAGCTTGCATCTACTGCTTCTTCAAGTCCTTTTTCATTTGTTTGAGTTGGCTTTCAGTGTCGCCACAGGTTCTTTAGCATTGGCACAGTAATTCTGTAATTTGTATTAATCCAAGTAGATGAGGTGAGTGAGTTTGAATGGATCTTGATCTGTTCCACATTTAAACACCATTTTTTTACTCCTACTCTTCTGTTACTTGACAGTTGTCTTAAAAGAAGTAGCATTTGAGAATAATTAGTTTGCAGAAAGCCTATTCTCCCATGCCCAATTTGTCCCACTGATTTAATTCAGTAAAAGCACTTTCTCTAAAACCAGTTCTGTTTCTTTCTCTCTCCCAGTTAGCAACACTCGGTTCATAGCAGCAGTAATAGAGCGGCATGCCCACAGCCCCGAACGCAGGCGGCGGTACTGGGGGCGATCGGGAACGGAGAGCGACCACGGTAAGACCCTGAATCACTGCCCAGGCCCAGGTTAACAATGGTGGTTACTGGGTTTCCTTTGGTTGTCTGGCACGTTGCAGATAAGGCTGCCAAAACTAAACCAAACCAAAAACCTTTGCTCCTTGTTGCTTCAGAGTTAAGACATTTTGGCAGGCTTCAGCCAGTGATGCTGTCAGCGAGGAAGCTGGTTTTGTCAGAGCGTAGGACAGCAGCAGCTAAATGCCCTGCTCCCCCTGTCTGATTTTGGATTCTGCCAGCTTCACTGGGTGACCTGAATTCAGAGCGACAGAATGGTGCTACATTTACCACGCTCTTTTTCCACCACCAACCCTAACCATCTGATGTGCAGTTGAGATAATGGACCTCTCCTGCTCACTGAGAGAAAGGAAATCCCCTGCAATGAGGTCAGCATCCCCACTGCTCTGCTCTTTGACATGACCTGCACATCTTTCATAAAATTCTAGGAACTTGTGCTGGACACTTGCTGGGGTGAAGTAAGCATGAATTTAGAGACCAGTGAGTCAGGTGCCTCCATAGCCTTTCTGTTGCACATTTAGTCCATACCATCACTGCTGAGGACATCTTACATCACCTTTAAGCAAATAACATCTACTGTGTATGTGTATAGCAACGAAGCGTATTCAGCCACGTGTGCTTGCTGCACACAACCTGTGTAGGTTCAAGGAAGTTTGACACATCTCTCAGACCCTGAGACTAAGTAATCTTAAATCTGGAGAGCTGTTAGAAGGGTGTCATGCTGTTGACTCATGAGGAGGTTTAATATAAATTAAGAGGAGGGTTAGACAAGGCAGTCTGCCGCAGATGTCGGCTCGAGCTGCATGTTGTGGTGGCTGGCTATGTTACAGCAGACCTGTTCAATTATTCAGACGGTGGCTGCACTAATGGAATTGCTGAGGGGCAGGAAAGCTGAAGGCCAAAGCCTTGGAAGGTGGATGAACAGATGTCCAATCTTGCCCAGGAAGGAATTACCCTGGATTTGGGGCCAGATTACCTGTGCCGAGGCAGATTTGTTAGACTAATGCTTCTTTTGCTCCATTTCTTGTAGTCTTAGCAAATCCTTCCCATCTTTGCAGTCGACATGTCAGGGTTAGCAGGGTAACTGTCTCCCTGTTTCTGAAATGTGTCCTTCTATATTTAGTTCCTGTAATTCCATCTTCTTCAAAGGGCTGCCCAGTCCTTTTTCTCCCCCAGTTCCTCTCTGCCAGCTCCAAACCATGACTCAGACCATGGGAAATAAGAACCAGCTTTGGGTACTCAGCCTGATATTTTTAACACACTTCTTTTAGGTGTCTTGATCTGAAAACCTGACCAAGATGCTCAGAAGCACAAGTGGGTTTTCAGCTCTTAGCCAAAGTTTTCTGAGGATTATTTTTCTAATTAAAGCAAGATCTTTTTCCCTTTAAATTTTGTTTGTGTTTTTGCATTTAGAATTACTGAGGTGGTTTTGTTTGTACTGCTGCTTCCAGATACAACATCTGGGGAAGCTGCAGTTTGATAGGAATGGAGGAGATGGTAGTGCATCCCACCTATTTCTTGTCTGTCTGTAAATTCCAGCAATTCTATCATAACAAACTGTTGAATGCATGATGGTTTTTTTACCGTTTGGGGCGGTACAGACCGTAAGTCCCCAAAGTTTATAAACAAAGACAGTGACAGGGAAAGGGATCCATTATGAACTTACAGGAGAGGATGGTTTTGTTTGGTTTGTTTTTTTTTTCTTTTTCTATTAAGTAAAGAAAATCACTTGATTTATTCTCTATAAAGCACTGATTGTGTCTGATTCCTTGAAGGGTGCAGCAGTCCGCACCTGGGAATATAGACCTTTTAGTCTTGCTTTTAATTCTTCAACTTGCTGCTTTTTTTTCTAGGCTACAGCACCATGAGTCCTCAGGAAGACAGTGAAAACCCTCCTTGCAATAACGACCCGTTGTCGGCTGGCGTCGACGTTGGAAACCACGATGAAGACTTAGACCTGGACACACCACCCCAGACAGCTGCCCTCCTGAGTCACAAGTTTCACCACTACCGGTTGCACCACCCAACTCTTCACCACAGCCACCACTTACAGGCTGCTGTCACGGTACACACTGTGGACGCAGAGTGTTAATGGACAGCCACAAAAGACACCCGACTTGCGAACAATGATCCATGCAGCGACAGGCAGCTTGCCTTCTCTGGTCTTCATCAGGGATGATTTAACTCATTTCCTGTGTAAACTGTTGGGCATAAAACCTTTACATTTTTAGAAATGTAAGGCTGGCTCTGAAATGGAAGGGAAATGTGCTTGATGAATGGACCTGCCATAACATTGAATAAAGTGGAGCAGGAGGCACGTTAGACCTCCAGAAACAGGGACACGAGTTTATACAGCAGCTGAAGCTTGTGGAAGCTTTGCTATGCAGAGCCAAGAGGAGAGAGTGAGCTTAAAAGAGCCAGAGCTGATTTGGTTTCCTTAACTGGAAGAGCAGAAATCTGTGCAACTGAAGACTCAAGAAGTGCCAGATCCGGGCGGGGGGGGAAGGCTGCTGGTTTCTCTGCAGTTTCTTTTGCGTGTAGAAAGTTCACTGCTCCGACAAGTGCTGCATGGAACCTGGGACAATGCATCTCAAGATTTTTAAGTAAAGGATTATTTTTCTACTATTTATTGAACTGGAAACTTCGGGGGGAGGGAGGGGAGAAAACACGTTAGCAATGCTCAACAGCTACCACGTCTATTCTGTGATGGTGAAGTGGTTCTTCCAAGGAAGACATCTGTTTCCTATTAGCTGATATTCATCCACTGCCCCACTCTGCAAAAGGGAAAATGAAGAAGTCGTTTCTGACATGTTTACATTATGAGTGCTTTCTTTTCCACAATTGTTTTCTGTAAATATTACAACCTGATTTCTTTTACAGTATTTTCTTCCTATTTGCAGAGGAGACACCCTGTACTCCGTTACTAAAATTCTGAGAATTCTGCCCATAAACCTCTCCGTCTTTACCTCTTTGATCATCCTTAAAGATTTCCTCTGTGGAAGTAATCAAGAATTTATTTAGTATTAGTTACCAGATAATTCCAAATGAAATCTGTGCCATTCTTCTGTTTCCTTAGGACACTGTCAAGACCAGAAGTAGGGATAAACCAGTGTTTTTTAAAACTTGGGTTACTGTGGAAGGTATCTCTCTGAAATGATGATTTGAAGCTGCTGCTGTTTGTCTGGAATTTAACATTGCTTGGTAATGCAAACAAAGATTAATTAATCTGTCTACAACACAGAGCATCATAATTATGAATTAGTTTTAAATCACAGTGTTGTATTTTAGGTTCACATTTTGTGATTACAATATTATAAAAACATTCTTGCACTGTGCATATGATAAACATCCATTTATATGTAGGGTTTTTTTTTAAAAATCACTTGTTTTAATTAATATGGTACTTAATACTGTATTATGTAAAAGATTGGTTCTTAAACAGTACGGTAAAATAACTATGTGTGTGATATCAGGATACCCCTTTATACTATGTATAAAATTAAAATCTCTAGTGAAATAAACTGTATATAAAATATAGCTCTGTGGATAACTGCCTAGATTGGAATTATTTTGTCTCAATTTCCTTTAATTTTCTGTATGAATAAGTACTATAACATTCAGTCAGATTCCTCCTGTTTTTATAAACAAACTTGAAACAATTAAACTTTACATATAAATGATAGTATTGACATATATTTTAGAGGTTTGGGGTTTTTTTTTAGCCTGTTGGTCACTATATGGGACATGACCATTTCTGGAAGTGGTCAGCCACTGCATAGACTCACCAAAGCCAATCATTTGAGTTTTTTCTTATGCGCTACTGAAAACTCGGTTGCACTGGATTTGCCGTTCTGCTGTGTTTATGTAGGACTGGGTTGTGGTTTTTTGCTGAGCAGACAGCTGTAGAAACCATTTAAGCACATCTTTATGTTCTCAAACGTCTGAATCTGATGCCCTGTAACGGTTTGTGTGTCAATCTGTAGACCCACCTTGCTAGAATTTCTAATTTTGAATCCAAAATTGTTGGTTATTGGGTAATGGACAAACTGGCTGTTTTGTCAGGTTTGCCATCAGAAGAAAATGCATTATTACTGCTAGATCAAAGAGCAGCGCACCCAGCCAAGAAGCAGAAGTTTTAAGCATGAAGGAAAAACAGCTTTCAGTGTAGAAATTTCCACTATATGTAAGTTTTAGTAACAATGTGCAGAACATCAAGATACTTCATTGATTTCCTGGTCCTATAGAACTCACTAAAATTCAGAGGTAAATCAGATTTGAAGTTAAGGCCATGTAGCACATCTGTAGTGAGAAGCAAGTCATTAAGCCCAGCTCTAATTAAACAGCAGTGTTAAACACAGGTTGTAGGTATGCATTTATTAACCCACACTGGCATGTTCTGTACTACTTTTTTATAGTGGGAGAAAAAAGTTTTGTTCAAAATGTATCCAAGTAATATGAATAAGCACATACATTGTGAAATGAAATGATAGTAATGACTTTCTTGACTGCAATACTGTTTCAGTGGAGAGATTTTATTGTTCTTAAAATTACATGCCAAGCAGAAACTGCTTGCTGTGTTCTCTTTTGCAGCCCTGCCAGAAATACATGTAAGTATATTATATATACAGCTATTAAAGCCCCTTGCTTTTACCTTTAAAAGCTTCTGTATAGCTGCACCTCACTGCTGCTTCATCGCTTTTGTTCCAGGACATACAAACTGTTCTTGATCCATAGAGTTTGGACAACTTGAAGGAGTGAGAAGATCCAAAGCTCCTGTTGTTAAGGAATAATTAAGGTAAAAACACCGATCTCAAGGTGTGCCAAATCACAGCTTCAAATCACAGCTGACAGCAAGAACAAATGTAATGCTGGTAGAGATACTCCTGTTCATTTAAAACAAAACCTGATGAATACAGGAGGGGATGTGGATGTAATTGAGGTTTCTAAGAAGCTGCATGATGGCTCTTCCATTTTTATTGCCTGTGTTGCTGCCATGGCCTTCCCTCCCCATTATTATTTTACTCTGTTGATGGAGGAGCAAGACCATAAAACGAGCAGTTTGCTGCCTGCCTCAAACTTGGACCCTGTGTCCTCACCTGTAACTGTTATGATTTTATGGCGATTCATTTTCCACCTGTTTAATTTTTGAAACTTAGTTGTATTAATTTCCTGTAGGTTTTCTTTTCTTCTTCCAGAACAAGTTCTTTTGAAATAAAAATTGAGTGTTGCCTTTGTAGTCACTAACGTTAAATTGGCTTAATGCTTTCAGGATCTGAGCACTGTGAAGTGCATTGATTTTCCTGTATCTAACAAGCCCATCTTCCACCCAAGTAACCCAGCTGGCCTGCCCAGAGAGAGAAGCTGTTTACATGTTCAGAATATACTGCTTGAAAATGAATTGAGACTCTTTTTATTTGTTTGCATTATTGCCCTGATAAAAAAATGTGATTTGGAAAGAAGAGGACATTACAATTTGCCCATGAACATTTTATAAGGCCACTTAAGCCATTAAATGTAATCTTTACCCTTGCCCTTGGCAATGAGAGAGAAGATAGATGAGAATTCAGGAGAGGTTCACTTGTACGGCAGGAGTTGTGACTATAACTGGTCAAAAGGAGGTTTCTGGCTTTCAAAGGCTTTATTCTGTAAAGTGACCCAGAAATGGGGATGAGGATGGAAAGTAGATTTGTCAGAGTACAAACTCTGGTAGTATGCTGGCAGCAAATATGGAAAAGGGGGAAAAATAGGATGCAGAAATCCTGGAGCAAGTTAAGAGAGTGCAGGTAATCCAAAAGGCTGCATGCAAGTGCAAAGATAATTTGCAGTGCTCATAGCTCTTAGTTACCCATTTCATTTGTTTTTAGAAGAAAATCCCAGGATTTTCAAAGGAGCCTGCGCTAGGCTTTCAGTGATGTTTGGAATATTAATTCCTACAGCAGTTAACTTGGTAACTGTTGGGTTGTTTTGCTGTACAATCACTGCTTTGCCACCGACCCTAACTAGGAAAAAGTAATCCAAGTGCCATAAAGTGTTATGTATTACTTATTTGCAGTGCTTCTGCGTGATGAGAGGTAATTATTTTCTCTACTTTATGTGCTCTGAACTGAGTCACGCAAGGACCTTGGCCCAGAAGGGCTCGTGTTTCCGAAGCCAAGGCTACAGTGGAATTTAGTCACTCCAGTCCAAGAGTAAAGTCCTCCAGCCCCTGCCTCGTTAGTGGGTGCCAGACATAACCAGAGCATTTGCCAGTGCCGGTTTCATCTCCAGAGGAGAGCCTGATGCTCCCCTGCTTCTGCACAATTTATAGCGCGTACTTTGGGTTGTGCTTTTAGAGGTTGGGGTAGGCAGATCCTCTGCCTGGGAACCTAAAGGAGCCCGAATTGGCAGAAATTTGGAGTGTATCTACAGCTGTGTGTAAGCAGGAGTTTCCAAAGTGATTTACTCACTGCATGCCAGCCTGCACTGGAGCATGCACTTACTGCTTGCCCGCTGCATTCCAGCAAAGGTGTAATCACTTCTACCTCTCCCCTGCAAACTTCCAGTGAGATTTTTCAATAATCAGTTGATCTAATAATGTGTTAAGATAAATATCTGCAGTAAAAAAGTTTCAAATAATAAAATCTACTCCTTTAAACTACTTTTGTCGTAATACAAAGCAATTTTCTGCCCATCAGGAAGTGATGGTCAGTACCTGTTAGCAATAGCGATGACCTGAGCAGAAGAGCAGCAGGGATTTGGTGGCAGGGGTGGAGCATGTATGAGAGCTGGAAGTGTCACCTTCAGCTCACAGCTGAATCAAAGTGGCCTCATCTAAATTCTGTGGGGAAAAAAAATACTGTTGTTATCCCTGGGCTGGTTTCATCAGCAGGAGTAGTAGATGGTACTGCCCTCAGAAGCTGGGCCAGCAGTAACAATTGTTTGTTCTGTTTTATTTAAAATTTTTATAGCTGACACTGGCAAGAACATCAGCTTCTTGGAGCACTGCCTCAACAAGTGCTCTCCACTGGTTTTGCCACTAATGGAGCAAAAACACTGATAGCAAGGAAGGGAAGCTTGTCCAAAAAGCATAGGGCAGGAAACTTGGCAATGAAAGGTGAGGGTGTGAGCACAGCATGGATAAAGGGAGACTCTGAGACTGTCCCAGCAGCACTTCTTACAAGCAGAGTATCTACATGAAAAATTGTGCAGAAAGAGGTGGTGCCACACCAGGACAAAGTTCTTACAAAACTGGCAGCTTCTCTTCAAACCCAGGCACTGTCTCACCTGCTGGAGCAATGAGCCAGTCTTGGATTAGGTATCCAAATATTTCCAGTTTGGTCACCACTAATGGATTTTTCTAGTTTTAAAATTCTTCCACTGCACCTAGAGGTAGTGGAATGGGACAGACGCTCTGAGATGGGTTGGCACTGATAACTGCAGGAAACTGGGATCTTGCTGAAATAGTTTTAGTGCACTTATTTTCAGTTTTCCAACTTTCTGACACGTCAACAATTGAATTGCTCCCATATCAATTTTCTTGGCACAATGTATGCAAATCACATGCAATTGGAAGAGATTAAAGGTTGAATTATTAAACTAGATTATCTAATTCCTGCAAAATAATAATAATCCCTATAAATGTGTCTATTTCCACTGCAGCTTAATCAAGGAAATCTCTATAAACAAGGCAAAATGTGGTACTGCTGGACCCTCAGCCTGAGGAGCTGGGTAACGGGAAGGAGATGGGGTGTTTTTGCTCCTCGTGAAAACAGAATGAACGTGTAGAAATCAGACACTTCAGTAAGCATGTTTATAGCAAAAAGTCATGTTGCATGACAGTTTCTATGGAAACCTTACAACTGAACAGCAAGACATTTTAAAGCCTCTTAATTTTTTAAGAACACATTGGGAAAGTTTAGCTTGCATTACAGCCTTTGTGCCAGTTTTCCGTATTTAACAAGTTACAGCGTTTTTAAGGACAAAATATCGTGGGACTGTTTCAAATTCCAACCTTTCCTGGTAGGGATAAACCACTGACTGGTTTATCTTAGCAAAACAAATTGCTAGGAAGAAGCCTGTTCACTCCCAGGATGTACTATTAGGTTATTCACGTCCAAGATTTTCCTCAGTTTATAATTAGGCAGATGTGTAGGGGCTGTAAATGAGATAGTCATGGAGATGTTCCGATTTACCCCTGTGAATGCTTTGAGTATTATTATTTCACTATTTTTTGATGTTCCATGATTCTACAATTTCCTGTGAACTATCAACATCACTTTCCAGTTCCTAGAAAAGAGGTTCTTACAGAAAATTTGAGACAGAATGATTTGAAATGATGATCTGCAGCACATTAAACACGTTAACCAATAAAAATGCTCTGTGTAGGAATGTGGGGTTGTACCTGCTTTTGCCAGAAACCCAAGGAATACTATTATTTTTTTTTAATACTTTAATGTACTTTCTGCCAGTAAGTTATTACTAAATTTGAAGTTGACTCCAAATGAGGAGAAATAAAGCCTGTGGAGGGAAGAATGGTGATTTAAAGCAGGGAGGGCATTGTTTTATGGGAATGACCTGCTTAGGTTCCCCTGTGAATATATTGGCCTTTATTGAAGAGGAGTGTACTTACAGTAGTTGTTTGATCTGATTTTCTTTTGTTCTCAGTTATTATTCATGAACTTGGATGTGTTTTGTGGTGGTTTGTTTGGAAATTTACTCCTTTTTTGTTGTCTTTAAATATAGCCTTCCCATGGGTTTGCTAATGATGTGCATTAGGCAAGAAAGGTTATAAATTCTACTGCAAAGTCCACGATTCCCAAAATAGACCATTACATTACGTTTCAGTGTAATGACTTCCTCAGAAGAGTTACTCACTTTGTAAGTTATAGCTCTTCCCTCTTTTATCTTTTTGGTGTTTATTTGCAGACCACTGTGTTACAGAATGGAAACTGAGGAGAAGTTGCTCCCCAGGCTGTTACTGAGATAATCCGTCATTCCTAACACACTGAGGAGCAGTGTTACACCAAGTTTAATAGCTATTAGGTTGCACTTAAAATGAAAATGTTCAGCTGCAAGCAATGCCACTTGAAGTGTTTTTGTGCCTATATGGAAGAACGTTTCAGGATTAAAGAAATATCCCATTTTTGGTCACACACTGCACTACCTGATATAATCCAGTGAATCTACGGCTCCTGCAAAGGAGCATGAGCAAAGTGAAAATAACTGTTTATTGGCAATGCAACTCCGAATGAAGCATGTGGCTGTTGTCTCTGAAGCAATCTGTTGCCCATCTGGTATCTCATCGACAAGACGAGCACTGCTGGGATGTGATTTGATGGGCCTGAAGTCTGATCCTGTCTTACTACAATTCCTAAGTGCTTGGAGAATGAAACATTACGCAAAATATCTCTGGTGTCAAAATGAGCTTAGCAGTCAGTTAGTTGGGAGGACTTACAATGCCACAATACCCGTCTCAACAAAATTACACTCCAGACATGCTGAATTATTCTAATGGTTAATTAGTGAATTGTAACCCTGCAAATCAAGTGAAGCCTGAGACCATGTGGTAGAGGCAGAGAGGGGTTATGAAGTTTTTGCTTCATCAGAATACTGAAGGTATCAGTTGCTCACTGCTGTTCTAGGTTGGTAATTCGATACGAAAATTCCTTTGTTTCTTAAGGATCTCCACGGTTCCTGCACTACAGAATACACTGAGAATGCTGAACGTATTGAAATGTGTTAGAAAAATGGTGAAAGGGACTTCTTTTGGCACCTCTGGTATATTTTGGAGGCAATTTGCATTTGTGAAATAAATGTTGACTGAGCACCTAGATGATCTTCACTGAACTAATCAACAGTCTTGACTAAAAGACTATAAAACACAAGGAGCAGCTAGAGCTTGAAACAGTGTATGTAATGGAGATTGATGAGAATGGTATCGTTTACACTTTGTTCACATAAAGTGGTGCTGGCGATCAGGGATTTTTATGGAAGCTTGGACTTTACGGCAACTGATGGAGTCCACACCGTCCTTGAAGGAAACACACCCATCACATTGGTTCAGGTTTTAGAAAATCATTTGGATTTCTCTTTCATATAAGCAATCACTCACAGATACATTCCTAGTATCTTGTATACCTGCGAACGTTAGATGAGTCTTTGAGATCCTGCAGTTGTTCTTAATCTTGGCTTCTGTTTTATCAGCACAGATCTGAACTTGTTTGTACTTCTGAACATGGACATTTATGCCTGAGTGCATCTTTAATTCAAAAAGGTTTGTGACACAATTCTCTTTTAACACTTAGCCCATAAAAATGAAAAAACATCTATGGCTTGTATTTCTTCAAAGCTGCAGAAGCATGGGTAAATTAATCCTCAGCTTAGAAGAACTACAAAAGCAACTGCTGCGGATGGGTATATTACTCTTCATTAACAAGGAATTTACTGAGCTAAATTGAATTACAGCAAAGTGGCTTATCTGTATAATAGCATCAAGCCAGCAATGCAGCCAAAGTTACACTTGCAGATCACTATAAATTTCTGCTGTCCTTAGAAAGTGCTTTTTGCTTTTGCAGCAATTTTGAAACATAATGGAAGTGCATTAGAAAATTAAAGACTGTTTATAGTGCAAAGCATAAATGTGCAGGGCTTTGTTTTCAAAGCAAAGTGAGTAACAGTATTTTCATAAAAACATACGCACACAAGGTCTGCATATGGAAGGATGGTCTGTAATCAGCAAGATGAAATTCTTTAAGGAAAATACATACATGTGTTGGCTCACTCTCCTCCTCCTCTCCTGGGTACAGCTGGGTGGTGACTGTTCCCACTTGCATTTCGTTCTGAGTTGCACCATCTCAGCATCTTCCTGAAGGCATTTCCTACTCCTGCAGATGCACAGAAGCTTATGAGAAAGTTCCTCACCTATGCCAGCTCTCCCAGGCTTACACAGTTTATTTTCGCCCTTACAAGGTAGTTGGCAGACACAGAGAGCACAGCTGAGAGCAGTAATTGCTGACCTGAAGAAGCACTGGCAAAATCAGCACGTAGGGTGCAAACCTGTGCTACTAGCCCAGGGTTTGGTACTTGTGGCAGAAATTGTGTGGTAAAATGGGAGAATTCCTGAAAGCAGAAGGTTAACTTGTCAAATTTGATGTGTGTGTGTGGAGGCTCAAAGGAGGCTGGATTGCTGGTTTGTACCATTTCTCTGCTGGATTGATGTGCCCATCAATGCTCTGGGGGGGCTCCAGACCTCTGGTGTTTTACTTTATTAGTGCCTAATTTTGATTTTTTTCAAAGTTTCAAATATACATTAATTCTCCAGGTACCTGCTTGAGGGTGTCTTGTGGCTGAATACAGGGATGACATTTGGGTTCAAGAGGGAATATTTCCTTAGGTCAGGTTGGTTACTGCCGCTGACTCTTATTTGGCTGATTTTGGCTGTGCGGGAGGTGATGCATGAACTCCTTGTTCATTTTCATGGACCATCTCCATGGACAATGGTGATCTCTTAGATATTTTTCCTGCTCTTCATAATTACCTTTTAGTGTGGGTGATTCCTTAATTTACCTGTGCAATGTCAATTACCTGCATACAGAATGAAATGTGAACATTGAAGGGAGGGGAAAGATCAATACTTTTAGCTACAAAATAAAATATTTTAAATATGTATCTCTAAGCAATAAAAATCCTTACATTTCTCTGGAACTGTTTAGAATAATACTGCAGTAGTTTTATTTTTGCCATTAATATCAGACTATTAGTTTCTGAACTCTTTCTTTTAGTGATGCACTTTGACTTTCAGTGACTTATTCAGATACACCTGCAGCCTATCAAAACAAAAAAGAAAAAAGAGGTGGCAGGCAGCTTTTATGAAGGTAATTGCAACAGGTAGGATTAACTATCAGTAAATACAGGTGAACCAAAGAGTCCATCTCCAAACCGGAAAAATTAATGGTATAATTAATTACTTTGCTTTCATTACTCCATTAGCTTCACTTAACTGTATGAGTTTTTAGCAGATCCATAATTTCAACTATAATAGCTTAATCTGGCTATTATTTCTGAGGAGGTTGTTCTGTGTTTCAGTATTCCTAGCAGAGCTATCTTTTTCATGGTCCCAGCACAAATTGCATCATATAATCTATGATACGATTCAGCTGGGTTTTCAGGAGACAATATTTAGTATTCCTACTTCAATTTCATAGCTTGACCTGGAAAGCAGTTTGTTAGTATTCACTGGCATACTTTTCCCTCATAATTTTTTTAATCTTTTCCATGGATAATTTTATAGGCAGTATAATCAGTGACTTGTAAATCTTTAGGTGTAAGAAGCCTACACCTCACAGCCTGGGCTGGAAGAGATATGTCAGAGCTGTAAAATGGAAATCTTTATCTGAAATTTGAAAAAACAGCAGGTACATACTTATTTTTCAGTTACATTTCTCAAAGAATGGTGATCTGTGAAAAATCTTGTTTTTCTAAGAATATTAAGTTTTCCTTAGATCAGTTTTCATACTAATAATTTATTATAATAGTTTTCCCTGTTCTGTGGTTTAAGTATGAAGGCAAAGCTAACATTGTTCAGGACAGGCTGAATCTGCCAGTTCTCAAATTATCCTGTGACAAATGAACTATGAAATATTTACAAATGTCCTTCACACCTCTGATTTCCAAAAATTCTTTAAACATAATACAAACATTGAAGGAGGAGTTTACCTGTTAAAAAAAAATTAGGGAAAACAAAGCCCTTGAACAGAAGCTTGTCAGTCCTGACAATTTTTTTAATAATACACCAAAAAAAGAACAAAAAGTACTTTGATTATTGTTGGCTCAGTAGTTTTTAAATTACTTTTAAAGTAATGAAGGTCCAAGATTCTTTGTAGTCTTAACTCACTAGCAATTTCTAAAAACAGTATTGTTACTATAACTGGTAATCCTGTCTCTAAAATGATAGTTTAAAGCTACTCAAGAATTATCATTCAGAATTTGATTTTTCTTGATAAGAACTTACTTTAAGTTGGGTATATGTGAATGTTTCCAGTTTCCTTTTTAAGACTACCATTTTTCAGGTTTGGATTCTCTTTTGCCTGTTCTTTGCGGTCAACCTCGTATCTAAAAATAGATACAAATATTTAAATTATTCTTCATTCATTTATAGCAATGATGACAACGCTAAGAGCTAAAGTTACTGTGTTGTAAATGACATTGCAAGTAACTATGCTAAGGAGAAAGTAATTTTCCAAAAGAACTATTTATCTCATGTTTTTTAAGTAAGGGCTGACTAAGAATGAAACATTTTTACAGACAGTGGCTTCATAGAGGGGAAAATTTCTTAAATAGTGGCTCCCAGAAATACTTTCCTTCTCCCAGGATGTCGTGCTCCTTTTCTTCGCAAGAACGTTGCAAGCCCTGTGCTAAACCAGCACCATCCACCATTCCGTGGTGCTTTGCCACAAGAGGGTGACTTTTGCCCCAAGTGTTGGTTTACTCATTTGGATGCTTTGTAATTTGTTTGGCATGTTTCTGATGAAGATTAAAATTAGAATGAGATCGTCTTGGGCCATCGTGCCTGCTAACCTTGGATGAAGCGTTGGGGTTCACTCAAGATCTGCTTTATTTTATTGTCACTCTGCATTTCAGTTGCTCTGAAGGGACTTGGACCTAAGGAAGGTATCGCCAGCGGGAATTTGGGGAAATTTATCTTTTGGATGCAACGAGCCACATTGTGCCTCAGTGAGGGATGGTGGCCAGGCCTCAGCCTCCTCAGAGTGCCTCCATCACAGTGGTTCTTGGGGTGATTTAACTCATAACAGAGCCTCAAACTCTCCTCGAGAGCGCTCAAGGTCCTTCCCTAAAATCTGCCTCAAGGAACGTTACTGTGGGGACGAAATTCACCCTCTGCTGCCCGTTTATCCCCACACCTCCCACAGCGGCTCGCAGCCTGGGCTTGTTCTATGCACTACCGAGCTTCGCTCCACTTTTCCCCACTCCACCCCACTCCCCGTTGTCCTTCTCCCCTCACAGGGAATTTGCGCCCCCTTCGCCACCTTTGTGTGGCACCGTGCCGAGACTTCCCATTGGGGCTCGTGGGATGCCCGAGCTCGCTCCCCCCCTCCCAGCGCTCCGCTCACTTCAGCCTCCTCGGCAAGCGCTTGGGGGAGGGTG
>NW_010169364.1:0-519 GCF_000695765.1 Mesitornis unicolor
GGGTCACCCCTTGACACATGAAAAATAATCTGTGACCTTGTGGTTTCCTCCTTCTGAAAGATTGATTTAATTCTGAAAGTTTACTTAACTCTGCTAAAGATTTACTCATCAGCAGGCACTAATGTGTTATCTCCACAGATGACACAAGAGGAGCAGCAATGAGGAGACGCAGAAGAGGAACGAGGAGCGTCAAGAAGTCGTGAGCCATCTCTTGATCCTGACCACACAGATCCACATTTTAGGATTAACAGAGCCCAGAGAGGGTGTGGAGTCTCCTTCTCTGGAGACATCCAGAAGTTATTTAAGCCAGACTCAGAGAGACTTTCTATTGCAGGATGGATACATGGGTGTCTACAACGAGGTAACTGCATCAGTGGACAAGGGACGAGCTATGGATGTCATTTATCTTGATGTCTGCATCAGTCCTCCACAGCATCGTTCTCTCCAAGTTGGAGAGGTGTGGATTTGATCAGTCCTCCACAGCATCGTTCTCTCCAAGTTGGAGAGGTGTGGATTTGA
>NW_010169365.1:0-20632 GCF_000695765.1 Mesitornis unicolor
GCACTTGGCGAGCATCTGCCTTTATTAAAGTATTGAAACTACTAATATCTAGTTTTGTTTTTGCTGCTGTTTAATTTGCATGGATCTATTCCATCTCTTTTTTCTTTTTGTGAAAGCAGAAAAATATGATGTCTTACATTGCTCGTGCTACCATAAATGTTATTAACAGTAAATGCTTGAAAGGTTGCCAGAAGCTCCACTGTCCCACCTGCTCACCTACTGTGAGTGAGATACTAATTAACAGCCCTGTTCATTTAGCACATTTTTCCTTGCAATTTTACTTTGCAATAAAGTAAAAAATAGATGGCTTTGATTGACATTAAACATTTTGCCTAATAGACCTTAACTAGTTGGTTAAATCACAGGGGCTGAATGCTGCCACCCTGCATCAGGAAATTTGGCCTTAAAGTATTTAAACTAAGAGACTTCTCTATAACCTAATGTTTAAGTCCCACAAAACCAGCAGTTTTATCAGGAGGATACCCAAAGCTAAAATCCAGTAAGCAAGGGGTACACTGACCTCTTCAAATTGCTAGGAGCTCATGTACTCCTGAAAAAAGCCATCAGGACCTAACAGGGCCATATCCATTTCAGCACAATAATAAACTCTGATTTAACTATTTAGAATAACACTTACACACTAGTTAACTTCTTCAGCCTAAGATGCATGTAACTGATGTTTTCATTTTGCTTTGTAAAAGTCTACACTTTACTCTGAAAGATGTAGGCATCTGGAACTAGACTTTAAAAACAATATATATATATATGTATATAATTTTTTCTGTCATCCAAGTAGTTGGACTCTCAAAGAGTCCAAATTTCTTATGAAGAAAGGAACACCTCAAAACTATTGCCGAGCCAAATTAAACCCCAGCATTGTTTAAAAATCACATTTCATTTTGTGACACTGACTGGGAACTGAGCTTCTGATTACTGCCACCATAAAATTTCTTCTTGGAGGCCAACTATAATTACTGACTATTTTAATGCTTTTTCTCTTTGGGCTACACTGGGTCAGAGTAGATTTGTAGTCTCTGAAAATGGTTTCATCTGGGTTTGCATTGTCAAAAGGGAAAATACAGAAAATTTTCTCTCTTCTTCCCCCTCTCTCGGAAAGGTGACTCCAAAGGAGAAGGCAGAGCCCCACATGCTGCTCCCAGAGCTTCCTCACGCAAGGGATGCTCTGGCCAGGGCAGGCTTTCAGCTTCTGCTGCCTCGATGCTGAACCAGTGCGATTTTGTACCCTCCTGCAAGTGAGTCATCAGAGATAAAAGCTGTTTCTCATTTCAGCAGCAGCTGTCTCCAGTGTTTTAACCCACATTTATCAGATTTGTTCTGTATATCTGCATCCTGCCCCACCTTGCTTGTGGCTCCTACCGGCACTCTGAGCCATGCTGCTGCTCTTCTGGAAGTGCTGGAGCTCATTGCTTCAGAGGGTCTCCCAGCCTCGCCATAGTGAAGGGACACCCCTGACCGGTAATTTTGTGCCAGAAATAACACAAGTGCTCTGCTTGCAAACTTCCTAAACTCCTCCGCTTTCCTCCTGCTTCCCCCATCTCCCAGAAGCGGTGAATAAACACGGAGTCAAATGATTCAAAGCTTCGTGGACTCGCTCCCTGTGACACAGGACTTTCTTTTCTCATTTATTCCCTCTATAACTTACTTTTATTTTTTAACCTTCCTTTCTGTCCTGGATGTGAGGAGGTTCACCAGGACCTGGAAGAGTGAAGGAACAACCGTGATGCAGGGAGCTGGACACCACAGTGGAAGCCACAGCAGTTCAAAAAGTCACCCTGTGGCATCAAGGCAGCTGATGGGATACAGGGAGACGTTAGCAGTGCTCAGCCCCATACGCAGGGGCTGTTGGGTGTGTATAATAAACTGGGGTTTTTTTTACCAAGAAAATGTAAATTATAACTTGTGCCATCAGAAATGAGAGGCTGGATATTTCATAACGACTTCAGATGAATCCATCCTAACAGCTGCGGCTTTGGCTCCTCTCATGTGCTGTCATGCAAACCTAGAAGAATTTGAGATCTGGACTGTTACTCCTCGCTAAGATTCTTCTTCCCAATTAAAACCTAATTTGTTCCCTGTAATCAAGCTCTATGTGAATATATGTGAGTTTACTGAACTAAAGTGCAAGTGGGATGCTGTGAGCAGCAGGTTCTGCACTGGTGTATAAAGCCATAACGAGGAATAGGGCCGTTATCTCTGTTAATTCTGTCTGGTAAACAACAACGTACGAAAAAAAGGCAGTAAAACCAAATGCAGCGCTGGCTTGAACCTTTTCTACTTTCCAGGCTCCCCATATACTACCCTACTCCCCTCATCTCAACCCCAGCATCAGCTCATGAGCTGGGCTTGTTCTTGCCACGCAACCCTGGCCCTGCTCCTTCACCCATACTCCTTCAACCCAGACTCCGGTCTTCACAGCATAGCCGAGGGAACAGATTTTTTTCAATGACAACTGGAAATTTTGCCCAAAACCCTGCATACTGAGGATCTGGGGATCAGACTTTGAATTTATCACATGGAAATCCCTCCCGAAACCCAGCATTGTGCAGCATTTTCCCAAATTGTTTTAGCCAGTCTCAAAGCAACCTTTGCTTTACCAGGCTGGGTTTCAGCTTTGTGCCAATGCTTGTGTTCAGGAGACAGTGCTTAGGAAACAGCTCGGCAGCCTCTGTGCTCATTAAGGACTTGAAAGATGCAGTAATTGTGAATTGTGAACAAATACCCAGATTATAGATGAAATCACACCAAAGTGAGGTGTAGCAAGACCCTGTGTCCATCGGAGACCACCCCTCGGCTCTTTACCAATGCTGCCATCTAGAGAGAAGCTGTCCATCTTCCACAGGTGGAGCACCAGCACATCCTATGGGAAAAACAGGATTTCCAAGTTTTTCTGCCTCTAGCACCAGGGTTCAGCCTTTGGTGCTCGCTGACACCAGCCACTAAAACCATGGCCCCGTGTGCTGGGAGCCACCCTGGCCGCTGCTGCCCACCAACATGACTTTCTGCAATGGTAGCTCTGCAAGACCCAGCAGATTGGGACAAGAAATCCCCGGGCGGCCGCTGGGTGGTTGGGCCGATTTCCGCAGCGGCGCTTGCTTTTGGCGGTGAGCTCCTGTGATGTATTTTCATTTTTGTGTGGTGGAAACTGCATGCAGAAATCAGATCTTGCATTACGTAAACTAGGGATATAGATTAAAACGCATGCGACTGCTGAGACATCTGGATTCAATTGGGCTACTCTGGGACAGGAGTCTATACCTTCAGTCTGAAGAGACACAAAGAGCAAGCAGGGGTAATTTTTCATGCAAAAACCCATTGGTACAGAGGGGCTGGGTCTCTGCGAACACCTCCGTCGCCACAGCTTTGGCAAACGCAGTCCATTAAGCGCCGCGCGGGCTGACCGCATTTCTCCGTTGTTGCGCACAGTCACCGACTTGGAAGGAATCCGCTGTAACACAGCCCAGGGTGAAAGTGAATTTCCTGAGAAAACTACGTCTTCGCTGAACCTCATCGCGTAGAGTGGGAGTCTCCTGTATTGGTTACCCTGAACCATCTGCCTTTGCTGTAAATTCGGAGACTTGCTGGCACTCAAGCTTCTCAAAGAGCAATCCTCTGCCTTTAACCATCTCCATCTCCCATGCAAGGCTCCAAATCACAAAAACAAGGTGTTATCGGGGAAGGCAAGTGAGCAGCGTTTAATACTGAAAAACACCCATGGTTCCAGCAGGACTTCAGGACTGACCTGCTTTAAAAAGAGGCCAATCATAAACTCTGGGGTCACTTGTTCACGCAAGGCTTAAAAGGCAAATTAGAGCAGCCAGATTGGGTTCTCCCCCGCTAATCCCAGCTTTCTGGTGCGGTGCTTTGCAGCTGGTGCTGAGGAAAGCCCCCAAGACCCCACTCTGCCAAGTGAAGCACCAGGCCACAGAAATCACGACTCCCAAACTCGGGCACAAACCATTCTCATGTTGGTAGCTGCAATTCTTGGATTTTTCATAAGAAATCAGACTGAAGCCCTATGGTACAATTGTAAATTCTTCTTTTGTCCCTCAGCATATTTTATCAACACCAATTTACATAATTTTCAAGTTTGTTATTAGCTGACACAGACATCAAATGTTTCCATGCCGTATGTGCCCCTACAGAAGAAGCTGTCAAGTAGATTTAGGCTCAGTCTTTCAAGTGCTCAGAGGAAAGGAGACTCCCTGATTAATTTGGAAGCTTCCTTGCTGCTTGCATCTGCCCTTTCCTGGCTGCACGGCTCGCACTTCCAACCGATTCATTTGCCTGACATGCAGTGTGGTTGGTGCCACCTAGAGAAAAGTTGGAAGCAAGGATTTACAAAGGAGAGGCTCCAGGTTTTGTTGCCAACCTCCAGCTCTACATCTTTTGGACAGAGATCAAAGCTGAACAGAGTGCCCAGCGCGCACCATGGATGCTCTGGGATTGCGCAGTTTCACTTTGACACACCTTTCGCTTACGTGAGGACATAAATAACAAATATAGGCTGGACCACATTTAATTGCCCTTTGCCACATTTGATGTGCAACTCAGGTTGGATTTAGGGGATTTTTCCCCGCCCCTTTCTCCCCTTAATGCAGATGCCAGAGTGTTTTCTGGGATTTTGGATTTCTTTAGTTGTGTTTTTTTAAGTGATGTAGCGCAGCTTGCTCTGGGTAAGGCTTTTGCACTCCCTGGGAGCAGTGCCCAAATGCTGCTCTCTGCACGTGTACTGCCTCCTAGGACACTTTCCTTTTGCTCAGTAGCTTAGAGCACGAGGAATCAGCAGCTCCACAGCAGCTGCAGGGGGAAGAGGCGCAGCAGTGAGTCCCGTGCTCTGCACCAGTGCACAGCAGTTTTGGTAACAACCACTGGCCACTCAGCACTTTGGAGACTCACCTTCGGTGTCTTTTTTTGTGAAGAACCCACCACCATGTGCTAGGGTGAAAACTCTGGTCCATCTCCACACACATGGGTTGTTTAGGTTTGATTTTTCCTTTTTGCTTGGAGTGGGAGTAACCTGTGTGCGACCGTAGCTATTTTTCACTGCAAACGGGAATCCTTGGTGCTATCGTTTGTGGCCAGACCCTGAGCACAAGCGTTGCTGCCTCAGACAGATGACACAGAGTTTATTCAGACAATCTCACGGTATTCCTCTGTGCTGCTGACCTGAATCCATCCAACACAAGAGGACTTTTCCCAACACAACTCCTTTTATTAACATCACTTAAGCCGTAACAGTCTCAAGATGGAGGGAGCAAACCAACAGGGGCTTGTGGATTTACCTGGGGTTATTTTCCAGAGTCCTTCCTGTGGCTGGAGGGTGTCTCCTTCATGGATGAGGGTCATTAAAGTCAGTGGCAGGAGAACGTCTGGTGCTCTCCAGGCCAAGTCAGCCCACACAGGGCTCAGCTCCGAGGGGATGGCTTCCAGAAGGGCAGGAAGGTGCAATGCAGGGCATTAACATCTAAGAGCTACAACTGCTTCCAAAGTGACCCCCACTGTGCCCTTGGGTAAGATTTTGCACCTTAATGCCTGCAAATCTGATTATTCCAAGGGTCTCACCATCCACATTCAACCAAACGAGCTCATCGAAACGAACTTTTATTCTTCATGATGTAAGAAAATAAAGGAGCACTGAAAAGTAATTGTAGCCCATGTCACTTTAATATCCTGCAATGTTTGTTATTGCTCATTCCTGTGTGGAGGGTTTGTTGTGGGTTTTTTCTTATACAGAAGGCAAATAAGAGATCAATTTACATCATCTGGTTTTGAAAGGGAAAAATCCACGTAAGCATAAAATACTCAGCCTCAATACACAGCCACTGCCTATTCCGAGCCATCACATCTAAGTGACTATGTATTAACAAGGATAAAATATTTTTCCTTCTTTTCCAGGAAAATTTCCAAGATAGAAAAAAGCCTCTGTATTACTGAAGAATTTCATCTCTTATTTCTAGAGCCTTTTGTTTAAGAAAAAAAAAGTACATACGCTACAGCAAAAGGCTGTGCTGACGAGCACCACACACAAATTGCCAGCAGTGCCATGTGATGCAGAAAAGCAGCACTGCAACGTGCACACAAAGTGTTGACTGGGGTTTATTGTCTATCCTCAGCAGTTCAATAGTGTTCTTAAATACACAGATAAAATTAATATTCCTCTTTTAGTAACAGAGTTGACAAGAAAAGGGGAGATGGGCTGGCTTCCTTCACCCGGTGCACACTCCAGCACGGTGCCTGACCAAACCTTTATGTGATGACAGTCGGGCCGGTGCGGCCGGTTCTTTCATGGAGCTGGGAGAGTTTCAGTGCAATGGAGATGAGAGGTGCCAGCATCACCTGCGCAAAGGAAAGAGATGGCTCAGAACCGCGGCGCAGAGCAATACACGCAGCCGATGCACAGCACTCACTGCGGGACCAGCGAGGGATGCAGCATCATGATGGTTAAACCGTAAGTTTAGTTCAAGCCTCTCAGAATGTGGGGGTTTTTAAGTCTTTTGTCAATAATGGGGAACATAAAATGAGGATTAGTTTCCTGCTGTGCCTACAAAAGAGATCAACAGCATTTTAAAATGATGCTGTAAAAGAACATGCATTAAACTTAGTACAAAACAGGTCAGTGTCATCTTACTCATGACTGCATCCCTTTTTCCCCCATTTGTTTTGAACAAGTATTTCCCAAATTTGGTATAGGAATGAGCTCATTTTCTCCATAGTGATGCAACATTTCAACTAGAAGGTCAGTTCAGGCCTGAAACAGCATCCTCCCATCCCTGCAACCAGTCACAGATGTAATACAAACAAACAGGAAAACTAATGTGCGATTGCAGGAGCAGTTGTGAGGGATTCTGAATAAGCAACACTTGATCCACATAGCTTTTTCTAAAATAAATCTATACTGGGATTAAATATACCAAAACCCTTGCTTCCAAAGTACCTACCACCTCCACATAGCTGTAAGCAAAGTAGTGCTAAGCAAAAATTTCAGCTTTTTGGGAAAGCTGGGACCCAGTGGTGCCAAGACCGAGATGCAACGCTTACCTGTGGGTCTTCATGTATCTTCTTAGAATCCTTCTCATAGCTGTCAATGTACAGCCGCACCGTTGCTCCAGCGCTGCCGGTACCGCTCAACCTGAAGATGATGCGGGAGCCATCGGAGAAGATGAGCCGCAAGCCCTGGTAGGAGAGAAGGGGAGGAGAACCTCTCAGCTACTCCTCTTGGGTACCCACCGTATTTTCATTCAATCACAGACTTGTTTGGTTGGAAAAGACCTTCAAGATCATTGAGTCCAACCATAACCTGTCTACCACTAAACCATGTTTCAGTTATTCCTTCCCATTTACTACACCTCCACGTTATGCTATGAAACCAATCCATCTCCAGGACATTTTTATTTCAATAATCTCTGGTGAGAGATCACTCATCTCCCATGTATTTAATACCCCCATGACTTCAGTCCCCCATTACAGGGATGAGCACCAGGAGTGCCACCAGCTCAGGGATAAACACATCAAGGGAGGATTTGCTTGCAGCAACCTGGGGGTCTCATGGTAGAGACAAGATGGACAGGAAGGTCTGTGCCTTGCACCATAGTGGGGTTTTAGCCCTTCATTCAGCACAAACGACAGCTGTAGGGAAGCTCTGTTCCCACTCCAGGCCCTGCTGGGGCCGGAGCAGCCTCCAGACCTGTCCCTCTCCAAGCCAGTGATTTCCCTCACGCAGGGCAGGATCCCACCAGCAGACACAGGGCAGAAATACTTTTCCAAGGGATAAATGCAGACTTCAAAGCAAGTGCAAATACAAGAGACAAAGACCAAGCCTAAAATACACAGTGCAACACCCCTCAGAGGTCACAGTCAGCCCAGGCCAGCCTATGCCCACCTGGTTTTTGGAGACGCTTCCATCCACAGGATCATTGTACTCAAAATTATCAGCTTTCTCAACCGTGTAGACTTTGTCACCACACGATAGCTGCTTCCCCGCAAAGGAGCGGTCAAACATCACAGTCTCCAAATCCTTCATCATTTTGCCAGCTGCATCTGCATCCACCTCTTCATAGTCATATCTACAACCAGAAAACAAGGATTAGGAAGGGGAGGCTGTAATGAGCAGCGAGCGACTGAAGCACACATCGGGATCTCAGTCCTTGTACTCTGATTGCCAGTGGGATTTGCACTGGCAATTCTTTAATTTGGCAATTTCAGACAAAATTTTCACACACGTCTACCAAGCCGAAAGATGTCTGCCCCATGCTTTCACTTCTGACAGCGCTCCCACCTCTGCTTATGTGCAGGTTGGTTCTCACTCCTTCCCTTTTCATCTTCCATGTTTACTGTAGTTCAAATTACAGTAATTTGGGACTGGACAGAAACTCAACCAGGTCAATAATGGCCCAGGAGCTGGGCATCCATTCAGGAAGACACTGGCATCACTGAAGGTATTACAAATTAACTTGTGATTTCTGTTCTCAAGAAACATACTGTACTGATGGCAAAAAACCACTCTTGCACGACAAAAAGTCTCCATTAAAAGCAAAAAGATACCTTGCCTATATAAAATGTGCAGCCTTTGCAGACTTGGATACTTACTAGACTTATGTTTAGAACAACAAAACCTAAACTGGACATCAGGAAAAGTTAAGGTGAACACCCACTGTTTTATTTAACCCAGACAAGTTGCATACTGCAGCAAACCACTCAGGGAGTCTTAAATTACTGCACCCCCACGGAAACAGCGAGCGTAGGGAGGCAGGAGCAGAACTGTGGTACCATGTGCTGGGGCTGTCAGTGCTTGGGGCTCTGAATGTAGAAGCTGAACACAGGACAAGGTAAGAGCGAGGCGTCAGGAGCACCTTCCCCACCTGGTGAAGAAGTTCCTGCCGTATTTCTGCCAGTGATCCTTCATAATGTCCTCCACGCTCTGCTTGCGGGTGGCCAGGATGGAGAGCCAGGCCAGGACAGCCCAGAGCCCGTCCTTCTCACGGATGTGGTCGGAACCTGCAGGAAGCCACAAGAGAAACACATTTCCCACTTTTTTTTACATTGAGAGGCTGTGCTATGGCCCTACCTTGTCTCCTCTCCTCCCTCCAACTGGCAGCCGTACAGACTCACAAATGGAAAGCATTTCATGAGCTCGATCCCTGTTGCACTGTTAAAATGGTTCAAGACATCATCTGCTTTCAGCTATAGCCCAAATAAAACATTCGGCCCCTTTTAACACTCGCACACAGTCATTGTTCACAGATCCTTAATTCTGTTCCCGAGGAAGTAATGGAGAATGCACAGTAAAAAGGTCATTAAAAAAAATATATAAGGCAAATGCAAGGGAACAGCTCAGGAAGGACTCACATTAACCTCTCCAAGCAGCTGTCACGCACCGTCTGCCAAATCAGCACATATCCTGGCAGGGCACCAAGAGCAATGTCAGCCCTTGCTGAGGAAGCCAAACCCTAACGACTCCAAAATGATGGTGCAATGGAGAGATGGCAAACAGCAGCGTAAGGAGAGACTTCATTCACCTGTGGAAACCAGCAGAGAGCCTCATGCCTGCTCTCCTCCCACACACCGGGCCCTGCAGGGCTGTGAAAGGCCCCGGTGTGGCTTTAGAAGAGGATTCCTCCAAAGCCAGCACAGCATAGAGAAAACCTGGAGGGTGTTGCAACTTAGATGGCACACTGACCACCTAAATTAAACAAGGGATCAAGTGGCAGCCCAGAATACATCCAACCCAGCAGCCATGCTTCAGCGCTGTGCCCCAGATGCAGCACCCCTGAGCTTTATCCTTTCAGCTCTGGAAAACCTCTGAACCAGGTATTAATGAAATCCCAAGGAGCCAGGGTATGGCTGGTAATGCAGAGAGCGCTCCATTTTACCCCCTCAAGAACTGCCAGAGCGGGCAATCGCCTGGGGTAAAGGGCTGGGGCAGGCGTTATGTGGTGCTTTACACAAATCCCACCATTGTGGCCGCAGCGATAAATTATCCTCACGGTCCTTTGCAGCGGAGAGAGCTGCGCAGAGGTGACGGAGAGGAATGCTACATCAACAGAAGTCCCATGTGATGTATCAACTTATTGCTGGAATAAAATACCCGAGAAAGCAAGCAGGCGTTCTGTCACATCACATTACTCTAATTGCTCCTGGACTCCAGTCCCAGCGGGTCACAGTTTGTTTCAATTTTTACTGGGTCTATTGGTCTGCTCCTTCACCTCTCTCCCTTTCAGCACTTGCATTTTGTCTGGCTACAAACAACTCCTCATTAACTTCCTATCAAACATCCTTCCTCACCCTTTTCCATTCCTTAAAGTGCATTTGCCAGATGGACAAACCTCCTTTGCATCATGGGGGGCGTCCAACGCTGCTGGGCCCTTTCTTAATCTGTCCCCCCAAAAAACCACTCAGTTCCTGGCCATTTAGACGTGACACTGCCTGGCCAAAATCTCAAATACCTCAGCCCCTGCTGCAAAATGGACTCGGTCACTTTTATTTGCAATGTTGTCACTTACCTACTGGGGGATGGAGAGAAACGATGAGCTCATTGCTCATACGATAAAAGATGGAAATACTTTGAGAGCTGCTCATTGGAGACCATCTCCTGTCAGCAGCTCCATGAATCATTCACTGCTTTTTGTTTGTATTTATTTACTGAAATGTCGGTGCTTTCTCATCAGTCCAAGTCCTGAACATAAACTTAACGCATGCTGAAATCATTCAGGGCAAACCTCCAAGCTCTTTCTTTACTCAC
Source organism: Mesitornis unicolor (assembly GCF_000695765.1). NCBI lineage: Eukaryota > Metazoa > Chordata > Aves > Mesitornithiformes > Mesitornithidae > Mesitornis > Mesitornis unicolor. Next base: position 10,760 of record NW_010169365.1, read on the forward strand.
GATTTACATCAAGATTTCTCTGCAGAGATAGCGTATTTTCTGAAATCCCCCTTTCCTTCCAATCGGAGGCCAAATCCCATGTATCAAAATAGCATTTGATTGTGAAAATACTGCCACTGAAGACTGATTTTTCTCAACCGGGGTCTGTGATGCCATTTCCTCTGCTACAGAAAGGCTGGAGTGATCATTTCATGTCACCCAGTTCCACAAAACAATTTCAGGCATTTGGGGATTTAAGGCCACCCTGCTCTGCGAGATACAATGTTTTTCTGAAATAGGGGGTGGTGGAATGAAGACACGACACACAAGGTTAGAGCCTGAAATCATCTAACCTAAACTCTCCTGAGACCCTATGCCCTGCATAACCCACCAGCTGCTCCTAGTCTTCAGAGAATCAAAAGAACAAGATCTCAGGGAGAATTCAGATGAAACTCAGCCTTTGTGCACGAGTTGGGTCCTGTTTCCACACTCAGGATGTTAAAACCATTCGGTGGATGCCACGGGAGAACTCAGAAACTGCTGAGGGCTCCCAGGAACACTGCGTGTTTTGCACACACCACTCCGATGTTGAGCAAAATCTGCTGACGTTAACTTCCCTGCACAAATAATCGTTGCGTGTCATGTGCGCACCCCTAAAAGTTCCTTAAGATGTTCACTTTGTTTCTCAGTAACCTAATAACTTGCTTAGACTGTTCAAAGGCAAGTGTTAATTTAAACTTTATAAATCATACCTTGTTTTTAGAACAGGAAAATGAGGGCCCTATTAAGCTCGGAGATTTAATAGTGACCTGAAACCTTCCCTAATAAAACTGCATGCTCCAAACCATATTTCTTTCCAGAAATGAAAACATTTAGAAGGTTTTCCTGGCCACCAAGAGTTGAAAAATACATTTAACACTGCTCTTAATCCCCATAGACTCAATGACCGGGCTAGTAAAGAGGCCCTAAACTTCCTGCATATCTACATATGCCTTCCGAAATAACCAAGAGGAGAACTAGCTCTTGCCTGATAAAAATTTTAGCACTGTGTTAGTTTCCACTAATGATTCTTGCAAGCTTATTTTATAAAATTTTATTATTTTAGAAGCATTAACTACCCATGAAAGAGAAACCCCAAGCTATCCAGCACAATAAAGAACTAAGAGGAGGAATAAATACCATCACTGGTGAAACCAGGAGCACTGACTTACCAGTACCAAAACTTTCCTCTCCACACAGAGACAGTTTGTTTGCATCCATCAGGTTTCCAAAGAACTTCCAGCCAGTCGGAGTTTCGTACAGAGCAATCTTTGTCGCATGGGCCACCCTTCAAAGGTAAGAAGGCCAAGTCACATCCCAGCTGGGCTCTTAGCGCTCCCATGTGAAATACTGCAGCAAGAGCTTTGGTTGCTACCAAGCATCTCTTTTGGGGTATCACTGAAAGCAGCTCATGGCGCTGTTGTGTTATTTTACAACAAACAATTCTTTGTACAGCAATCTGCTATTTTATCCTGGTGTAATGTTTGTGAAACTAGTGGGACATGCAATTAAGAAACAGATATAAACACACAGCTCTTCTAAAGCAATTTTAAGTTGTAGATCTAAAAGGATTTAACAAAGAAAGTATCACTATCAAATTAAAAAAAAAAAAAGTGGGGAGGATCATTAGTTTGGGCTTTGCTTTCTCTCTTCTCTACAGATAAGAGTGGAGCTCTGCCATGTCCCCAAACTGGATTTAATTCATTAAACTCCGCTGCTTCCCCTGGCAGCCAGCCCTGGCACCGCTTCACCCATCAGGCAGACCATGTGCTCCCTCCCGAAGAAAAACCACAAGAAAGGGATAGTTCCTCTCCTTGGCAGGGCTCCCCTCTACAACTGGGCACAGGGGTAAATGTTACCTGTCGAGAGCCCCACTGGTGGGCATGCTCCGGGCAAAGCCACGGACCCCAGTCTGCTGGAAATACGGGATGCTGAAAATATTGGCAGCGATGACGGCAACCGAGTCGGAGGGGTTCACAAAGAAGCCGTGTTTCCCAAGAATCATGTTGCGATCCTGGGGAAGACAAGAGCGAAACAGCTCTCATCCCCACTTCACACAAAACTACTGCAGTGGCAGAAGTTGTTCCACTTGGCAGGCACAGCCTATAAACACAACAGCTCCCAGAGATTCTGGGCTGCACTGAAATAAGTAGAGTTTGAAAAAAGTTAAATAGCAACACCTATATAGTATTTCACCTTCCTGCAAGCCTTTAAAGCTATTTAAATAAAGCTAAGACTTCATTATCAACAGTAGCCAACTACTGCCATGGTGGCAAATTGCGGCAAGTGGTTTGCTTCCGTTCGCGATTATGGAAGGGGAAAAAAAAAGAGGGAGAAGAAAAGGTCTTCGCCTTTGTCCTCCTCTGCTTAAAAGCAGCTGAGCTGTCATTCCCCCAAAACTGATTATAGAGCAAAAAGGTGAACAGAGAACAGCCCTATTTACCCCATCTCCATCAAAGGCAGCTCCAAAGTCGTACTCTCCGGTCTTCATGGTCTGGACCAGGTCAGCAGCGTAGGTTAGGTTGGGGTCGGGATGGTGGCCACCGAAGTCCTCCAGCGGGGTGCAGTTCACAGCTGAATTTGCTGGGGCTCCAAGCTCCTCACACAAGATCTTCTTTACATACGGGCCCACAACTATCATGGCAAAACATGAAGAAGAAATTAATCAGCCTCAGGCAGCTCTGCACCAGCCACATAACCACTGGGCCTCCAGTCTGCTCACTTTGGGTCAATTTGTATGGTTTATGGTACTAAAGCACAAGCGCTCGCATCAGAAGCCCGAAGCAGCACACAGGTGTGCTTAAGCCTGATCCATCCAGGCACACAAGCTCTTGCCATCTAACAGAATATATAACAGAGCAAAATATAACAGGGCAAAACACACGTGGGATTCACAGCCATCCAGCAGTACACAATAGGATTTACTGCTCTCAAACACTAATAATGCAGACAATAAAAAATAAGTGAGCACAAGAACAGGAGTGGCCTGGAGAGAAATGAAACAAGATGCTAAGAAAGCTAGGGTGCTCCTGGAAACGTCTGTTGAAAGAGCTCACGAGTTTGGCATACATATTAAATGACATAAAACAGTCTAACATTTTTGTACTCAAATTATGGGCAGATCTTTGCCTGACTGCTGTGACCACCTCAGGACACCGACTGACGTAGATCTCCCAGGGCAGCTCTGATCGCAGCACCAGCGCTAAGGCCCTCTGTCTGGGGTGTGGATTGACACGTGCGAGCCACACAGCATCCCCCGAACCCCAAACATTGCCCATGTTCAAACATTTGACAAAAGAAAACAAGGTAAAGCTATAAAAAGTTTGCCTGCAAAATCAAAATGCAACATGTTGCAAAACAAGAAATAAATCTACAAATGATGGACATAAATACCAGAAAAAGGTTTTCTCTCTGAAGTATGTGGCAAAGCCTCAGGCACACCTGGCACCCCAAAATCCCGCAGACCCAAGCCCACTCGTACCTCCATGCATGGCATCTATGCGAATCTTGAGGTGGTTCTTCCCCGAAAGCAGCTCCTTTAACGCATTGAAGTCAAAGATGTTCCTCAGCATATTCGCATAGGCTTCTACTGAGTCCACAATTTCCACTGGAAAAAAAAAAGTAAATAGAGATCATGGGGACTGAGAGAAATATTAACTTTTATAATATTCTGATTTTTGTTTCTCATTACATGCACAGGTTACAAGGAGATGGTAAAAAAATACTTCCAGTAAGTATTTTTCAAAAGCCTTTTTAAAACATATTTTCATATTTCACTGCTAATTGACAAAGGTCACATGTGAAATGTAATGGCTTTCCCACTCCCAGAGAGAGCTTTTACACATGAAACCATGGGAAAAAAAAATCAGTTGCAAAGACTAAACACTAACACCATAATTTTTAATCAGGAAAATGCGCTTTAACTGCAGAGTTGTCCATTTCACAAGTACGTGTTAATGGTGGCCTTGCAGACAAAATAGTCTCTGATTTCAGTAAAGTTTGATGGATCGATTTAGATACTGAAGTGCAACGTTTTGTACGACAGAAACAATGATATCATTAAAGTATCTACACAAGGTAAGATGCAAGCCATAAAATAAAGAAAAAGCCAGGATGCCGGTGACCAGGAGCGATGTCCTTGCTTGTCCTGTCCAGCAGATGAGGAGGAGAGGCCAGAATGGCCACGTGTGTCCTACAGAAACACCAAACGTCTTTGCCAGGTCATGGCAGGTCCATACCAACTCCACCCAAGAGGAAACAGTCATTTACCTGTAAATGGTTTGAATTTGTTCTCCAAGTCAAACTGCTGCTTCCCAATGGTGCTCAGGTCCACCTTGAGATCTGGGCAGATGGCATACTCTTCAATTTTCTTGCTGATTTGGAAAATTTTATCCGTGATACCTTCAGGAGCAGGACCTGCGAGATAAAATGGGCAAGAGGGAAGACGTTAAAGAATCAAACTGCATAGGAGAGTACCTCAGAGATACAGCAAAAGACCTGGGGCTGGGGATACTGCCCTAGGGGAGGAATATCAGGGTATGAGGGGAGCAGAGGAATATCAGGGTATGAGGGGAGCAGAGGAATATCAGGGTATGAGGGGAGCAGATCAATCACTTGCTCTGTTTAGGGAAATTCGCTGCTCAGGGCACTGAACCTCAGTGATACTAAGGCAGTTAAATCAAGTTCCTCAAGAAACAGCCAAAAAACAAACAAGCAAATCAAAATGAACCAAGCGCCCTTACCTCCATTTGCAGTGTTGAATTTAATGCCAAAATCTCCATTGGGGCCCCCGGGGTTGTGGCTGGCTGTCAGAATGATGCCACCAATGGCTTTGATTTTCCTGATGATGCAGGACACAGCCGGGGTGGAGAGGATGCCGTTCTGCCCGATGACCAAGCGGCCGATCTGAAAATCCGAGATGCAAACCACTGTGAGTACCAAATCCTAAAAACTGCAAAATACCAAACCCTACACACTGGTGCCAGGTAAACCAGAGCCTCCCAGAGAGATGCAGCTCTTCTGCAAGCAGACAGCTCCTGGGATGCTGCCAAAGCTCTCTGCTGCATATGGTGCAGGTCAGCATCTGACCCCACTCTGCTGTGCTTTTTTAGCATTTTCCTTCAGGAACGCTGCAGCTCAGCCAGAAACAGCAGCACTGAAGAGCTGAGCTTTCAAGAGGCATCTAAACAGCAACCAAAAAAGAACCCCAACCCTTTGGCTGTGGTCTCAAACTAAGTTTTCAAAAGACACAATGGGATTGAGAGAAGCCAAAACAAAACTAAAATCAAATGTCATCACTACTCCCAAGGGACCAGCACAGACTCTTACTCGCAGTGGGTAGCACACCTCCAAACTACTAATTTAGTACTATCACTGAGATTAAATCCAGACCAACATGCTAAGCAATACAAGGTAATCAGGATCCAGTTCCTGGAGTTCATGTAATAAAACAGAAGATGAATATTTTTCAGGAAGGACATGCTCCTTACCATAGCCCACAAATGAGGTGACAGATTTAAAAAAATACCAGACTGCTCTCCATCAGCTGAGCTCAGACCCTGCATCCGACTGAGGAAAGAGGAGGAATCCCATTCAAACGCAAAATAAAGCAGAAAACAAAAGGCAGCGTTCCCAGACTGAAGGTCCCCATTCGGTGCTAAGCCAATGGCACTGGATGACTGCGATTCCTGTCCTGTGGCACGGCCCAGTGCTAAGCTGCAGCTCCGCTGCCGATCGGTCATTGCGTGCTACAGCTGCCACAGAGCAGGTGGGCACTGCTGAGGGAGCTGCACCTCTAGAAACAACAGGCACAACTGTGAAACATCGGTTTATGAACCCAAAATGAATACTGGCCAAGGCAGCCAACGTTACAGCCCTCACAGCACTTGTCGACCAGGCTGGTCACACTGATGGATTTTTTCTGCCATTCTCAGTCCAGGCCAGCACATCTTGTCTCGTGTTTTATTCCAGCCTCTGGGTGTTGCCCCTTGAGTTTCACTGAGAATTAATGAAGTCTCCAGGAAACTCCTCTAAAACGTCACCTCTTTGTTTCCCATCCTCCCTTCGAGAGTCACATCCAGCCACAATGCCCTTCCGCATCGAAGACTGCCAGGCCTTGCGTGCAGCTCAAGGGAGGCTCCAGAGGTGACAAAACAGGGGAGTTTCGCCCCCAAACCCCATAGCAGCTGCAGCAGAACTGCTTGAACACACCAAATCCATCATCCTTACCCAGCTCATCCTCCCTGTGCACCCAAACTGCAGCTTTTGCATGCGTATCGCTGCTCCTGCAGCAAGGAAGGAAGAGATGCAAACACTTCTCTCCAGCCAAGCTGCTCTCCGATTCGGGGTCCTCCTCAGCTTCCAGAGGTTTCCAGCTGTTATTTTGCACCATCCAATGCTAAATCCTTTGTGGTAAGCACTGGAAAAGGCTGCTCAGTGCAGCAGAGCAATTTACACTTACTCTTTTTTAATGTTCTGGAGTTTCTTACAGGAAAACTCTAAGGATGTAATGATGCAGAAACACCATTCGCAGGATGCTCCAAACAGACCCGTTCACAAACAGACCCACTTTGTGCAGCGATTTTGGGTTACAGCATTTCATTCATTCACTTTAAAATTTGAAAACACCCTTGGACTCATCCCTTGTACAGAGCAAGATGAGCACAATGCTCATAAAGACACAGGTATTAGCCAGACCGCCTAAAAAAAAATCCATGAAAAATATCAAAACCAGCAGGGAAATGAGATTTTGGCCAGATACGGGCCACGCTGCTGGAAAGAAATACAGATCAGTCTCATCTTTACCTGCAGAAAATCTGTCCTAGTGCCAAGCAGTCCAAGCAGCAGGCCTGGCTCTTTGTGCACATTTTCCACTTCAAAAAATATCAAACCTCTCGTCCTATTCTCCCGTTCACTCCTAATCACCCTGTTGTGATCAGATAAGTTTTTCTGTGAAACAAATCCCAAGAGCCAGGTCTCTTAGGATAAAGTTTTGCTCTGCACTGAGATCTGGGAGAGAGAGTCGAGTCTTTTCTTCTTAAAAAGCAGAAGGAAAACAAAGACAAAACCCCAGCACCAGACTCTTACATTGCACCAACTGTGCTCTGCACAGCCAAGCCTCCTGTTCTGCTCCCAAAATACAGATTTCCAGCACAGAGACCACTGTAAAGGTTGTCGCTCACTTGCTAACTCTCATCTTACTACAATTTTCAAAGGCTCATAGAGTACTTATCATACAGCCACACCTGCTGAGAAAGAAACAGCCATATTTTGTCTTTTTATTTGCTGAGCAGCTCAGACTGATGCTGAGGGAGCTTCTGCTGCGCTGCCACTGAACAGCGAGCCATGACTCCAGAGTAACTGAACAATATCAGTGTCTTTGTGATCTGATGGAGAGACTACGAAATGCACAGGAGCCAACAGCTCATGGCATGTCAAAACCCAAAACCAACACACAAAAAACAAGCAGTATTTCTTTTCCTTGCTGCATGTGTAACCTCACATAATTCTATTCAACTGTGTCACTTAAAAGTGAAAAAAACCAGTAATTTCTGTACTACCAAACTGATTTTCCATTCAAAAGTTAACTATTAGCAATTGAATAAAGCCATTGGGGAAATTAAGCCTCACAGTGACTAATTTATTATGGTTTTCTGCATTTATCAGCTACACAACGATAGGAATTTAGTCATTTAACATTTACCAACCCCATTGGCAGCAGCCATTTGGACTATCAGTTCCACTGCAGACTTATTGAGGTATCTCCCATCACCTCCAACGACCATAGAGGATCCTTGTCGATCTCTTAGGTCTATGGAGAAAAATATACTCTGGATAAAATTCTGCAAATAGTTAGTCTTGGATTCAAAATAAAAGGTCTTCTTGCGTAATCCACTGGTTCCTGGTCTCTGATCGCTGTAAGGAGCTGTTGGCATGGTCACCAGAGGCAGAGGAGCGTCTTCCATGTCCTTTTTTCATACAAATACATTTAAAAAGTAAACTATGCCCAAATACAAAAATCAATCTTGATACCAGCAATGGCCCACCTATTAGGCAGAAGTTCAGCGAAGTCGCTGAGCGCCCAAAAATAGCTCCTTGAACCTTCAGCCGAATGCAGTTTCTGTAACTGAAGACGTTTTCTTGCACTTGTTGTGGAGGATCAATGTCATGGAGAAGACACAATTCCACGCTGCCGCCCCTCACCGAAACAGCTGGGAAAAGGGGATTTTTGGCTTCTTTATCACTTTCTGTTCCCCACAGGCACAGCTCCTCGCCATTCTGTGCTATCAGCCCAGCACCCTCAACCCATCCGGTTCTTCCTGCGGGTATCGGGGGGCACTGCTGGGATGCATGGATTTGCTGCCCCGGTGCGGAGCCCAGCGTTTTCGCCAGCCCAGCAGATCTGCACAGCAGTGCCAGGATGGCCGTCACGCTGCTCACTGGGGCGAGGTGAGCCCCCAGCAGGCATGGCCGCGCTCCACTGAAGTTATTTTGCAAAGCCCGGCAAGTTAAAGGTCACTCTCAAAATGGAAGGCAACAGATCTGTTACCTACAGTTTGCTCATACTACTCCTGCTTTGACAACCTGACTTCTCCATAGGCTCCCTCTTGAACACAGGGCTGTTATCCACAGGGAATAGTGGGTCGAAAGAAAAATCCAGAGTGGCTGGTGTTACTAAAAAACCCAAAAAACTATCAAATGTTTTGGAAAACTACATCTGACAAAGCTATTCATTTTAGAGCGCCTTAAACACACACAGAAGAGATGCAGATACTGGGAAACTTCTATGAAACATCACCTTTCTGAACATGGGGAAGGTAAATTTGAACGCTTGATTGAATGAGAATTTCCTCCAAACTTCCTCAATAACACGCAGAGTCCTCTGTCCGAGCTGCCAGAAACATTTTATAGACATTACTGGAGCAATAAAAGAACGTGCACCTTGCAAAGACTCAGTTTGTCCCATTATTAAGAAGCAGGGGGAAAAGGAGATGTGTTCACAGCCGAATTGCGACAATTTACAAAGGCTCTCACGGGACTGTTTCCTAAGGTGCTGATTCTGACATTGCTCCAAAAAAAAAAAAAAAAGACAGATTTTCTTCCAAGGGGTAAAGAGATCTTGTTATATTCATCAGTACATTAATGTCTAGCTGGATAATTTGTATGGGACTGAGGGGAGACAGAAAAACCCCTTTGGAGACAAAGGCTCTACCTGATCTTCAGCAATGGCCAGGTCCTGCGAGGGAGCTGAGCAGCCAGGCGAGCTCGCATGTCCACTCCTTGTGGACAATATCAGGGTTTTTATCACCCCCGAGGGGATTTAATTCCCAAGGAATTCACTTAATTCAGGTTTGTTGTCAGAAAGCAAAGCTATTTCAGCGATCTGCAGGAATCCTGCAAGCTGCTGCCCCTACCCAAGCTGGCCCAAGGGGCAAGGGCTGGTTTAGACCGAAGTTGGGATGTTGCAGGCTTATGACTTGCGCACACCACACATGAATGGAGCTGCCTTAGTGCCCCAGAAGCAATTTATTTTGCACGAGCTCAGAATTTCATTCATTCCTTAATTCCTCTTTTTTCCCACCAAACCACACTGAGGGACGTGTCCTGCAGAACTAGGACAACAGCGAGGCTGCATGGGACAGGCAGCTACAAATGCTTGGTTTGTATTTTATACATCTGTGCTATTTCAGCATCCTGCAGCTGATGCTGCAGGAGACAAAACGCCCTCCGTTTTCATGCAAAGGTACAGGTTTCCCTCTAGTGGCACAGAAAACAAAATTCAGCTCTCAAAATGAGCTGTGAGGACACCTCCCACCGACAGTCCCTTGGCAGGAAAAGACCTAACCAAGCTCTTTC
>NW_010169365.1:20663-28230 GCF_000695765.1 Mesitornis unicolor
CAAGGAGATAAACTTACTGCCCTGCGAAATGCCGTGGCATTAAGTGACCGGAGGAGGGCACAGGCCACCTACCAGCTCCCACAGCTGCACGGAGGAGATGCACGTGGATTTACTGGCAGGGAAAAGGCCTATGGAGTGTCAGGAATTTGTGTGTGTAATTAAGTGCACATGGACCCAGCAGAAGAATCAAACTAAATTAAGCTGGGGAGGAAGGTGTTGGGCATTAGTACATAAAATGAAGTGCTATCAAATAAAATATTAAATTTGGCAGTGAGCTAGTGCACGTAAAGCCCAGGGACAACAATGGCATATCCATCAACGTGGCCTTTGGGGTGCTCACCTGGTCCCAGGGCTTTCCTGCAATGTGTGCATCACTATTTGGGTTAAACAAAATCACCAGTTATCGGCCAACCAGGACCGGTGCAGGGGTTGGTGATCACACAGGTGCCAGAAGATTCAGAGGTGAAAACAGCTTGCCAAAGGTGGATCCTGACCACCTTAAGGCCTGGAGTAGACTGAGAAAGGGTCATTTGATCTGTGACCTGCGAAGGCTTTGCTTGGATGCTGTGATCTTACAGATCACTTACAGGCTGGAAGGGAATTCAGCAGGCCAGCTGCTCCCTCCCCAAAAGTGGTGCAGGATCAAGCACACCTAGGGCGTCCTCCAGAACACTGATAAAACTTGTTCTTGAAGCCTCGTTCTCACTGCGCTGACACAGCTCACCTGGAGAAGTGTTTTCCTGCAATCTGCTGTACATCTTCCTTGCCGTGGTTTAAGTCCTCCTGAGCTGACACAGAAAACAAAGTGATCGTAATCCTCTTCCTGACAACTTCTCACACATCAAAAAAATCCTTCAGCATATAGACTCTGCATGCCCTCTCTTTGCTACAGTAAACAACCCCAATCTCCTTCACTTCTCCTTGTGGTCACATTTGCTGGTGAAGGTCTTTCCCCCTCCAAACGGCCAACGTGCCGTTGGCAGGGACATTTGCCAGCTCAGGTCCCCTTTTACCATCTTGCACTTCAGAACAGAGTCAAAACCATGAACTAACTGTTGACTTTGGTTAATGATAAATGGACAAATGGACTATTTTGAGTGGACTTAAACTTCAGTAAAACACTGCAGAGCACACAGCTACTCGCTTGGTTTGGTACCGTCGGTCCCTCAGCCCCTGAGTGAGCTCTGTCACCCTCCCTCATCCCACCCACGCAGTACCAGGGCTGTTTGGGACAGGCAGCCAGGCTCTCCCAACCTCCGACACTCACCCATCCTCACCATCACCTTCCTCCAAGCTACAACCTCGTATTTTGACATTCAGGCAAGCAAGAATCTAGCAGGGAGGTTGGACTGGATGATCTTTCGAGGTCCCTTCCAACTCCTAATATTCTGCGATTCTGTGAAAACAGTTGTGAGAGGAGCCCAGGGTGCAGAAGCCAGACTGAGCAGTAATTCTCCCTTCTCATCCCCTGCACACACCCCTGGGTCAGGATTCTCCAAGGCCCAGGATGTCCTCTCCTCCAGCAGCAGCCTTTCTGCTCTCCTTTCAGCTCTTCTCATTCCAAAAAACCCATACACTGTATAGAGCACAAGGATAAGGTTTCTCCATGATTAGTCAAAAAGTTACACTGCATGAAGCCCCAGGGAACGAACACAGACAGATTGGGCATTCTGCACTTATTTTATGACTCCTTTTTGAAATAGAAATCACTTATACGTAGCTCCTGTGAACAGAAAAGTTCTGGTCCCTGCACTGCTGCTTGCACGCTCACCGTAAGAGGGTGTCAAGAGCCCTGGACAACCCCGCTGCTCAGCTGCTAAAACCATGCGCTTTCTCTCTGAGTACGACTCTGGTCCAGGCGGCCACTGCTGCGTGTGACATGTGGCACTGCCAAGACAAATGGAGCCAAAGTAAAATAAACAGAGCAACTGCAAGCCCATTAGTCATACAAGGAGTGCTGCTCCAACCGCAAAACTCTTTGTTTCCGTAAGAAAAAAGTTTCTCTAGGTTTTGAAGTTGCTGTAGGGATTGCAGAGAAGCAAAATATCATCTCGACAGATGCAACCACATACACATGATTCACTTCTTAAGACATCGTTCTGTCATGACACTGCACCCCAGCTAAAATAGAGAGACAAGTTAGATGGGGGGCACAGAATGGGCTCTGCAGGGCTGCTATACATGCCATGATGTGTTCCCAGTCTGTCCCAGCAGCAGGGGCCGATCCTCCCTTTGCCAGGTGAAAAGCACACACCAAGACTGAGAAACTTGCTGTTCAAAGGTCAGCTCTTTAAAGCACGTCCAAATCCGTGTATTGCCTCAGCCTGCTCCGGTGTTTGCTGTCCTGCCCCTGCGCCCAGGGATGGCAGAGGAAATCCAGCTGGTTACCTCCAGCAGAACCAGGAATACTCCTGGTGATTTCTGGCCCCAGCCCACTAAGAGAGAGCCCCTATGCCTGGATCCTCTTCGAAACCAGCACCTGAGCCCAAAGAATCCAGAATTACCAAATGCTCCAAGGCTGTGGAGCGGAGGGAGGGCACTGGCTAGCGCAGCAGAGACATCATCTGGTTAGACCTTGCAGGAGCAGGGACAGCAGCTCTGCTTTGAGGTGTTCAGAGCCAAGCTGCTGTCTGGTAGCAAGCCAGTAACCACGGTATGTATATTTGATGGCAAGGTGGGTATACTTAGCAGGGAATAATATGGCTAGAAGGAGAGAGGGGCAGACATACATGAGTGTTTTCTCACAGACTTACCAGGATGTGCTAGAAAAGCTTTGTCTGCAGGCCCAGGGGTAAAAAGCCAACCCCTGCCCCAACCATTCTCACTGGAGGTTTTCCCAGGCCTTTTCAATGACCTCCCCAAGCAACACACACTCCTTTCATTAGCCTCAAGCTTCCAGAACGGTTGCTAATGTCTGACCTAAACCTCTGCTGTTGCAATGTTAATTCTTGCCCTATCCCCAGAGAACAATTTACCCCCTTCCTCCCTGCAGCATCATTGCAGACGGTTGCAGACTGCCAGCACGCTGCCCCATCTCTAGGCTATGTTCAACTTGCCTGCAACTTGTACTATGACTACAAATGTACATATTACATTCACATTTCATTACTTCTGCCTATGCATCCTTCTTTGTGCTTCTTCTTGCTGCTACCCTGTATTATTTCTGTTTAAGTTCCAGTTCATCATTTGAAGCATTAATCAATGTATCGATTAGCTCAAAGAACCATGACAGGATGGCAAGGACCCATCACAATGGATTTCTTGATCATTTCAGCTCAGTCTTGGCATAAGACATAGGGGTAGCACCTATTCAGTCCAGCTCGCCTATCCCAAACTTTGCCGTGGCAAAAAGAAGGCACTAAACTCCATCCTGCTGCCCTACAGCACAGCCGGAGCTGAGGCTTCTGGTTATACGGTGTCACTGCTCCAGGAGATTATGGTTAAACCCCTGTAAATCTGAATTTCAACTCTGTCTGCTGGATTTGCAGAGATTAACTGCAAAGCACCTTAGCTCTTCCTTTGAGCTGGAGTTTCATTATTGCAGGGTTTAAAATTCCAAAAAGGCACTGAAATTGGACAGCCTGACCACCTCCTTAATAACCTTCAACTGTGAAATTATCTAAGCCAATTAACTTTGCAGGAAAAAGGAGCTCAGCTGGTGTAAAAGCAGTCTCCAAGCTGCAAGAGCAGCTGCACACATGGTTGTCTCCTAAAACCTACCATAATCTGGAGCCAGGATGTATCTGCATGGGAATGCTCAGGGTGCAGTTGGTGTCTATCACCTTATTTCACGTATCTCAATTTCCCACTTTGCTTCTGAGAAAAGCAGTGCCATAAGACAAGAAATTGAGATTTTATTCTTAATGGCATGTAGGATCTAGCACGACTGCATCTAATTCTGGTACACAAGGATTGCTTTTTGGAAGAACTTTCCTTATGATCACTTTAGTTTGTTGGTTTTAATGTCAGGAGCTTTTACTTCAAGGGAAGACCTGACCCTGAGGACTGAGGGAGTCTGTTCTCTGGGATAACGCCGCCAACTGCTGACTGGATGAAGGTCTGCAAACCAACAAGGCTAAGGCTGACTGCACAGCACTGTGCAGAGCCAGGAACAAGCAGAAGAGATGTTGGCAGCAGCTTTCTTAAAACCAAGAAAAACAAGTAAGGCTGAAATAGGGGTGAACAAAACCAAACATCAGTAGACCCAAAGCAGTTTGTAGGTGTGCTGGTCCCAGTATGCCCATTCCACAGCTGGGAACGTGGGCACACTCAAGCCAGGACCAGACTGGGGCTCTCCAAGCCTGCACCGCACCAGATCACCACCATCACCACTTATCAGGGGTTCGGCAGCGCTGGGGAACGCGTCTGGAAAAAATGAAGAGCGCACCCATAAAAAAAAAAAAAAGGGAAGCAGAGCTACAAAAGCAGAGCAGTGGCAAATAAAGGGTTGCTGAGCAATGCAACGGAGTTTAAACACTTGGTTTCCCTGGGATAACTATGTGGGGAAAGAGCTTAATAGCAGCCAAGTCAGGAAACCAAGCTTTCTAGGGTCAAGAGCAGTATTTCTAACAGAAGCGCTGTTTGTCCTGCAGCATTAAAACAAAAGCAGGCTGCTATTTAACATGCGAAGCACTGCCTGGCATTCAAAACACCTTCAAGCAATTTGCTTTAATGTAGCTACTTCCTAGCACTTAGAAATGTGTTTAAGAAGGAAGCAGGGAAGCAGCAAGTTTGCAGAACAGCAGGTGACAACGTCAGTGAATCAACCTGGTGCTAGCTACATGATCAGATCTGGAATTACAGCTTTAATTCTGACATTTTTGCATGCTTTTGACACAAAGCCATTGTACAGCCACAATTCTACTCTGACAGGTGATGCTCCAACAGGAGCTTTTAAGCTTTTATTCGTGTAATTAAAGAGCCAGACTCACTATGTGGGAATAACAAAGGGAGGCTACAAAATGCCACTGAGAATAGCAAAACCAACAATCTCCATTGTAGTTTATTTGTATAAATGCAAACTTACATGTAGGATAAGCACTCCTTAACTGCACAACTACAAACTGAGTTGGTGCTAGTCAAATAGGAGTTAAATATTAACCATTCTGGAGGAGGCAAAACTAAAACCCACTTTAGCATCCTTTTCTTTTATGCTGTAAAACTAATAACCATAAACTGTGGTCCTCAGGTTTCTCCTGTGCTTCGAGAGGAGCACTCAACCAGATCTTAAAACCACACGATTTTAAATTATTAATCCAAACACCTCTTACTCTCTCGGACCAGAAATACAGCACTTGCTTTGGGAGAGGTGGTTGGCTGACTTTAGATGAGTGAATACAGCCTGGTATAACATACCCTAGCAAACAAGCAATCAGAGCTACATTAGGAAAGCCTGCAGTCCAAACTTCTCTTAATTTTACCTCTACTCCCAGTTTCAGTTCTACCACGATTTGCTGTACCTCAGCACTCGGACAAATACCCATTCTTCAGGAAAAAGTTACACTTTCCTACCGATTAAGAGAGGTAGTTCACTCTACTCTTTGAAGAGCAGGCGACTTCCAGTTACTTCACATCTATTATGAAGAAACAGGATTTTCACAGGCTCTCACTCAACTACATTGTGGGAACTACCAGGGAACCAGTGTTTGCAATTACAGAGAAAAACCACGAAGCAAGCAGCCCCCCAGCCATTCTAAAAGAGGAAAGCAAATACATAGAAATGCATTAAAACCCAGCATCTCACATTTCTTAATGAAGCTTTCTATTTTTAGCCACCTCACTTCTTGGGCCCCGATAATTTTGGCATTCTTGAGTTTGGCAATGCAATACTTGTGCTGTTTTATTTAGGCCAGTGTCACTCAAATTTGGACAGCAACTATGTATCGAGCTTTCAAAGGCTCTGTATCTTGTGGATCACTTCACTGTACCTCCTGTTAGTTCTTTATTCAGGCTTTACCTGCTGCTCATTTATTAAAGAATTTGGGGGATATTTTGCTCTTCTTTTCAATGCTCCCTTATGAGGTCTTTTTCCTGTTCTTTTTTTAAACGGGATACTTCTATCTATGATTTTGCAGTGCTTTTGACCTGCCAGTCCTCTTCTTTGAATCTCTGAGGGAGAAAATGAGGTAAATTCATGGCAATCTACGGCACCCTGGCAAGCCTATGCCACCATCTCTGTTCTGCTACATCAAAGGTATAGAAAACCTGCATCAGCAAATAACTGGTAACGCTGTAATATACTCTCCCACCTGTTTTCTTCCTCCACCTCCTCCCTCTTGCCTTTCCAAAACTTTTTTCTGATTTTAGAGCAAATTCTGGCCTAGCGCTTTGAATTCACGCAGCCAAAATACAACAAGGCAGAAGCCCATCAGCAAGTGCACCCCTTGGGACTCGCTGCTGCAACTCCGGCAGAAAGCTCAGTGCTGCAGCGCTGTGCATATGAGAGCATCCGCACCATCATGGTGGAGGATTTGGGCAGTGACCAGCCCTCGACCCCCTCCCAGGAAAACACCTGATCAGACCCCAGCACGGCTTTACCTTCAGGCCCTTGCTTATTTCTCGGTTCGAGCTGAGGTGCAGATGATGGAGAACTGCTCAGAGCCTGGAATCCCACATCCCATCCCTGCCACATCCCACCAGACCCTGGGTGCACATCCTGAAACCCAAACAAACTCAGCTCTATCCCAGGGAACAAACCTCCCAGTCTGCTTATCCATAGGAATGCAAGGTGCTGTCAGTGCGTGCAGTCACACATGAACATTTCGACTCCAACCCCTCCTTGGAACAAATAAAGAAATCAGTGTCTGTTGCTTTTCCCTTCAGGGAAAGCTGCAATTTACATCACTTCCACAAGTGCACACAGCAAGGCCAGCGCTGTTAGGGGTGCTGGGACACGGACTGGAAACTGAACCGAAAGCACAAAAGACAAATTTTTACATGGCTTAAAAGGAAACAGTTAATTGTTTCTTTACGCCATAAGGCAGCAGCAATCTCAAATTACTTTTTTCTTAAGAAGCCAGACATTTAAAGACATTGAGTGGCATGACCACCACCAAGAAGCTGAAATAGCTAACTAAGCTTTTACCCTAATGTCCAGCCCTAAGCACCGAGCCCACTCTCTCCTTGTTGGACTATGAGGAAGCAAGTTTGCTGCTGGCAAGAGTCAGGTGTCCTAGGACAAGGGAGATGTTTTCCATTTGGAAAAGACTAAATGTAGGGAATAGCCTTCCTTTGCACAATCGGCTTCAGCACAGCTATCCCTACCACCACCACATCATCTGCTGGGCCTCTTTTGGCTTTTCCAAGGCGAATCATCATGGATAAAGCCTCCAACAGCAAGACGCAGTCCAGCATCTGGGTACAAAATGCTGCTCCTTACCCAGCACACCTCACCACCAGCCCGTTGCGACTCTGATTTGGAAAAATCAACTGTCGCCTGAAGCAAGAAAAAGTAACAGGAAAGCTGTGCTTCCAGCAGCCTGATTGCTCCTGCGTGCATCAACGGGAGGTAAAACCACCAGGTAATTTTTACGCAGCTCATGCTATTCACCGCTTTACTTCCACGCCA